>NC_091823.1:27969187-28269187 GCF_038994185.2 Dermacentor albipictus | reverse complement strand
TATCTGCTTGAGTTTCTTCGCTGCAAAGAGTGCCGCTAGTAATTCGGACATGTGCTGTGTAAGTCTACCTGTTCCTTGTGCTCTTGTGGTGCTCATTTCAGTCTCGCACCTGAGACCGAGAGGGAGCTCGACTTTCTGGCGAGTTACGCGTTCTGAGAGCTTATGTTGGCAGATGTGCAGATGGCAGCTGTGCGTGTAGCGTTCTCAATCCTCCACTTAATGCGATACATCCCCTATCCAAGATAATGTGAAGCAAAATGATTCCTTCCTTACGCAACCAATGTGCGCTCTAATTTTTTTCAAACCTAGCTTTCACGATCGTTCGTTGAAGCTTTTTTATTTGTGTCCTTAATTTAAAGCTTTCGAAATTGAATGACAGCCTCAAACTCTAAGAATAATATGCAGTTATCGAACTTAAAGCTCTGTAACTTCGCAAACAAAAAATTGGAGGACGCTTAAGCTTCGCCTTCAAGAGTGGAACGCGACAGCGTTCCCGTCGACCCGCCAAGGGGTGTAAGACAATGGGCTACAGGGCAGCCATCACTTACGAGGCGCCCCGAATCGGACGCGGTGAGTGTCGAGCCATATGGTCGAGCAACGCGGCGTTCGGCGCAGCAGCGAAACGTGCGCCTCAGCAAGCGGAACGAACCGAAGAACTCGGTATCTCGGAGGGGGAAATGATGCACGCCAGCCAAACGTCGTGATCGGCACGGGCAGAGAGATAGACAGATAGCGATCTAAAGAAAGGAAGGACGCTTGATTCTGCAGAGGCAGCAAGGCGAAGCGTTGTCAGGGGAGAGAGAGTCCGGGCCGCGAACCGCCTCGCACCGGTCCTCGCAGCTCCAATGCGCGCGTGGCGCGCCATCTGTCCGGGCAGCGCCGTACATGGAGAGGAGGGGGTCTTCTGTGTTTGCCGCAAGATGGCTCTGCGTGTGCGGAAAGCGCAGAAGAAATGCAGTGGAAACGCACTTCGCTACTCGTGTAATTGCGACTTCTGTAAGTTACATGTTCATAATTACCGATATACACCGCAGTATAACTTTCCACGGCTCGTTTCGAAGGCAACACCGCATTCACTAGAGGCGCGTTTGTACCGCTTGGAAGCATCGAACTCGTGGCTGAGTGGTAGCGTCTCCTTCTCACATTCCGGAGACCCTGGTTCGATTCCCACCCAGCACATCTTGGAAGTTGCTTTTTATTTATGAAGTGCCTGCAGTGATTTATCGCTCATGGTCAACGCCGCGGACGCCAACAACGACGCCGACGACACCGGCTTTTCTGCGACACGAGCTCCTTAACGCTATTGCGTTAAAATACATGTTACTACGTCTACAAGGGCAACTTAGAAATACAAATTACGTAGATATTATGCCAGTACAGTGAATATCCACGTGCAATATGTACATTTACATTTTGTTATGTGTTATTATGGAGAACTCGTGCAAGCTGATTGCCAGTCTCACGTACTACCACGCTCAGTATGAGCGAAAACACTCAACCGCTTTGCCACGCGTTTTTATGGTGTAGTTCATACCGGTCACGATAGTACGCCTAAGCTGAGATGTCGATTTGCTTCTCTTTAGGCACTCCATCAATTTGAGCTTTCTTTTTTGATGGGGAAACGCAGACGGGTAAACATGATGCATAATTATTTTCTACATTAGGAGCAAATTGGTAATTTTTGAAAGAAAGAGAGGACAAAACAGTGCTTTCATAAACCAAACTTTCAAATCAGACAAGCGACTCATTAACAAAACATTTGCGCGTTTCAGATGTGTCTGGACCGAGAGGACACCAGGTTAAGCTTTCTCTCTTTAGGTAGTGCTTCGTAAAGCAGTCGGCGCAATCAGTTACCACGACTAGGTGCGTAAGTGTCCTAGCTCTGCTCCAGTGAGCCAAGGTATGGCATACGCGAACTGTGCAGCGCCTGTATTATATTATGCATTCACGTTTTGTCAGGCCCAAATGAACCGTGCCTTCCTTATTAGCTATCGATCACACCGTTTCCACGCGAACTCTATGCGACTCTTTTATGGCGCAAAGATCAATCGCTGGGTCACTTCACCGCGCCTAATTAGTGTGATGGCTCCACTTAATTGGAGGAAAGCTTTTCAACCAGGGTGGAGTGCCGCTGCGAGGACAATCCCGTCGGTGACTTCGTCTTCTAGCGCAAACTCTTGCATCGGCTTAGATTGCTCGGGCGAATTACCTTCTCTGTAATTCTATTCCGAATCCCTCGGTGACTATAACCTCTGCGTCTTGGCTTGTTAAGCGCCGTTGCGATTTTGTAGGCATACCGGTTCACCCTAACTCGAAATTCATGCTAACAACTGCGAGCCCGCTTCAGCGGATAAGCGCGCATTGTACGGAGTGCGTCGAAGCTTTAATGCAGCTCCCTCACTGTAGCGACAGCCCAAAGGCTCTCCGTGCCGAACACTACACGGCCCGTAGAACCTTCTGTCTCCCGTCGCAGACTTCGCTCGGTTTAATCTCTCAGAAGACGTTAAACTACGGTCGGTCAGTGCGCAAGCTCTCGGAAAGAGCATAGCCTATGCGACTTGAGCAATTATTTGTAAAATGTGCGCCATGGCGGGTGTTTTCTGTAGTCCCTGGCGTCTGTTCTAGCGCACTTCGACGATAGACCATTGTCAGTTGAAACGATTTTCACATGTCGCCGACAGAAGACATCGTAGCTGAAGGCAGCGAAGGGACTACTTGGGTTTTTGAAAGAGACGGGCTTGGACAAGCGACCGTGACAGTGATGTCACGTACCACGCAAGAGTGACGGACTGTAACTGACGATGTGTGTGCTTTGTAATGCGCTCTCTCTCTCTTTCGCCTCCCCATCTTTCATCCCCTCCATCCCGTTCCCATGTGTAGGGTAGCAAACCGGTTGAGCTAAACTGGTTAACTTCCCTGCCTTTCCTTCTGCACATTTTCCTTCATCCTTCCCCATGTTTGATTATTGAGTTCCCATGCTGGAAGTATTTATTTATTTATTTATTTATTTATTTATTTATTTATTTATTTATTTATTTATTTATTTATTTATTTATTTATTTATTTATTTATTTATTTATTCATTTATATCCTTCAAGGCCTGAAGGCGTTACAGAAGGCAGCGAGTAACATATTTGCAATACGAAGAACAAAACAATATGGCTGCATAGAATATAATGTTGAACTGTAGCGTCAAATGCGTCTACGCCAGGGAGTTCAGCGATAGCAAGTCGGCAGTAGATTCCGTTAGTTCGTTTCGGGAATTCATAATGTGAACGAAGGTGTCATATAACAACTTTGTATGGCGGTATGGCACGTGCACACTTTGTGTCCGCGACCACTCATGCCTGACGCATTGAATAGCGCTGAAAGCGGATAATATTGTTTAGTTGCGTGTTGAGAGGAAGCCTTAGCTCGGGCCCAACTCCAACGCGGCCTATTCAAATACATGTAAAACGCAAAAACTTTTTCTGGAATAACCCCTGGACCGATTTTAATGAAATGTATTGGAGAGGAAAGGTTAAATTCGAGTAACTGTTGGAAGCGGAATTTCGATTTAGGCCCTGAATTTTGTTAAAAAGATTTTGAAAATCTCGCAAGCTTGAAAATAATCGGAGCAAAGTTTACAAATGAATAGCTCTGCATCAAGAACAGATATCGCGGTTCTGTAAACGGCACCCATTACATCATTAAAAGCGCACAAATTGGATATGTCATTTTATATCTTACGTGAATTTGTTACGTCGTGTACGAGGGTTCTGCAAAAGCTGTATTTCCATATTCCTAATTTTTTTTTTTAGATTTAAGTGTGACATATCAATTTTGTCCGCTTTAGATGTACTATTAAATGCAATTCACGAAATTGTGATATCATTTTTTTGGCTGAGTTACAGAATTGTAAACATGATAGTTTCGTTTTCTGAAGATTTTCGATTTTCGCCAATCTTTAATAAAAAATTGACGACCTAAATCAAAAATTCGAAACCAACAGTTACTAGATTTTTAATTTTCCTTTTAAATGCAACAAACCTCGCCAAATTTGGTGCAGTGGTTGCCGAGAAAAACGAATTATCCTTTTACATGTATTTAGATAGGAGCACCTGAGCTAAAGCTTCCTCTTAATATTAGAGTTAAAAAGAGAAAGCTGCAAGGGACAGTTCCCAGCGTAAAAAAAAAATTAAAAGAGAGGTGGGAGGCCCAGAATCGTGGCCTAGAATCGTTTTAACAGATGAAACCTTACAAGAACTCCCCTGCACGCTCCCTGGTGCCGTGTGGCTTCGGTGTCGCACTGCTAAACCCGAGAGCAGGGGTTCGAATCCCAGCCAGAGCGGCTGCATTTTCCTCGCGCAGAAGTGCGCAGACGCCCGTGTACCTTGCATTGGGTGCACGTTAAAAACACTCAATTCTCAAACGACACCGATGCAATCGAGTTTCGAGCGGATACAACAGTATTTTAAAGAAAGATTTAGAGGGGAAGGTGCTCTGTAGCCATTCCGACGTAGATACCCAAGTGTGCGATTGGTGGTTAGTTGTGTAAATGACACGAGTTTGCCAATAAATGTTATAAGTAATGTGAACTCCAGGATATTCATAGCGTAATTAATAATTAATATTTGGGGTTTTACGTGCCAAAACCACTTTCTGATTATGAGGCATAGCATCATAGCGTAAGACATATTCTAGTGTGATATGTACTATACTGAGCAACGCTCTTCTGTATGCGTCTGCATACTGCGAGGAGCATTCGCAAGACTGGGTACGTCCCACCAATATGGTTTAAGCCATCGGTGTGTATTCATTTCTTTATTGATATAAAAGTCTGAGTTTTAAACACTTAATCAAAATACATTTTTTTGTGTGCATTGTCAGTTCAAAAGTGCATCTGAATATTTAAATCCCCATGGCCTACGTTGCAATAAACACCACCTTCTGGTAAACTACAGCCAATAGCCCTATTTATAGAAGGTATTATGTACTATGGATTCAAAGAGCATTTCTTTCTATCTTTTATTCCTTCTTTTTTGACAGCGACAACAGCATTTAGGGTCTTCAGCTTTATAAAGATATAGATGAGCTGAAATAAACCACTCTGACAATATTCTATTTGGTGGTGTGTTTTGATGAGACGATATTAAATGCTTTCTTTAAAAAAAAATTTCTTTTCAGAGCGCCACGAATTTTTCACATGGCTACGAGCATTAAATGCCTATCTCTGAATGCGCTCCCAACGAACGAGCGTGCCTGAGATCAGATGATGATCCGTTGGCACCGTCGCACTGATTTACGTTAGTATTACGTTGTTTGCGGCAAGAGTGAGCCACTCAGGTAAACATTGCTCCCACTGCCTGCGACAGCTAGACTTTCATGAGCTGGTCATCGTTATCTGTAACTTGAGCGCACAATACAGTTTCCAATTATTCGGGTGCATTACGCAATCGGTCTTTCCCAAAAACTGACCGAAATTATGTCCCAGCATCGAACATCGCGCACTGCCCGCCTAACGCACTGCCTGCCCTGCACGCCCTGTCTGGTCAGGTTTTAGTATCTATTTTATGCGTGGCTTCGCGGATGTTGAACTATTGCTACGCGGATTTCACCTCGCTGCGCTTGTAACGGGTTTAAATCACACTGTGGGTTATCGAAACGACTACAGGCAAGTGCTTCTTTAACAGTTTGATTTTTTCTCCAGAAGGTACCTTGAATATTGTGATTACTGGGAAAATGTTTTAGAAAAGGTGAAGCTCGGGGCGAGTATTGCTGTCAGCTGCTCCATATGCTATTGCTGTTCGATTTTCACTGTAAGATTCGCGTCATGTTGGTGACGATATAAAAGGTTGCTGCTATGTGAGCCAGATTACCATGCAGAGTGCTTTGTTTCACAAATGAGTGCCTTTTTTGGGTGCATATTGTAATCAATGTGCATTTTTGTTAACACCTTTTGCGGTATACGAGTGCAATGTTTACGCTGCACAGGACTAAAACCATGCTTGCCGCCAGCGCCCATCTACTTCGGCGGTCGCAGCTACAACTTTGAATATGCCGCGTGGCTTTTCTCTATAGTAACATTCGAAAAATAAATGCTTAAAAATTGGCCAGACTTTACCTTTGTACGTTTCCAAGCAGATCACTAGGAGAATTTCAAGTTCAGTAAACCCTAGCGGAAAGCGCACTTCGTCGACATACGCAATTAACGGAATTGCATCGGCGGGCGCAGCACTAATTCGCGCTTGTATTCACCGTGCTTTTGATGACCTCGTTAACGATGGTACGCAGTTTTATGACGAATTTCACAATTGCTTTTCATGGGGCGATTTCATTCGGTGGTTATTGGGCGAGATCACATGTATTGAGCGGTAGCAAGATCACTATAATGTGTGACACCGGCCTCGCACCGTGCGGAGTCGTTTAAGATTTAAGTCTGTACCAACAATGTGCGCTTATTATAAGGATAGAGAAAGAGTAAGGCAACATGGGTAGAACATAAAAAAGTAAGACATGGCGTTAGTGAACGAAACGAAACAGCTACGTATCGCGAGCTCCATTTAGCAACTGGGCTTTGTTACGCTTGTTTGCGGGACGCATCTGGCACGCATGTGGAGTGGGTTATCCCAGAGTCCAGTAACATCGTGCTCATGCCCGCTCTCATAGAGGCCCGTGCCCTCCTTGCAGCTGTCACCATAGAAGAAGCAGTCTGGCACCGAAACAAAGGAGAACTCGCTGCCGCGAACTTCAGCCACCCTTGCAGGAAAGGTTTGTCGCCTGCTACTGCTCCCGAGTGTGCTTTCGAGTGCGCCCGCTAGGTGGCCGCCATTGTCGCCTCTGTAGGCGGCGCATTACGCGTGTACTTCGACCGGTGGTAAACGTAGCCTTTAAGAGTAGACTAGGTGCTAAACCCCTGTGAAGTGTTGCCAGATTACCCCGAAAGTGTCCGGTTATGCCGAGGCTAACGCCAAATTTCTTTATCAATGGCAACAGAGCCAAAAAGCCGCGAAAGCTTTTCACAGCAAAGAATACATTCAAAAGGTTCTATAACTTCGTATGTGCGCTTGCAATATCCTTGAAACATGTTTCGGAAATTAACAGCGCAAGACGGACAAGGACGAAGGACAAGAAGAAAACGACATTCACGAAACATCACTGAAACCCTTGAAACATCATTGAAAAAAGCTTGGTAAAAATTCGAGAATCGTTAGAAACAATTCAAAACTTAATTTTTCCTTCTGTTTGTTCAGCGCAGCTGACGACGACCCTAGGACGACATGCCGTTAGGAAGTTTCTCTTTAACTTTTTTTTCCTTTTTTTTAATTTTTTGGACCGCTCATTCGAGCCTCCGGATGTGCCCGCCGTTTAGCGATATGACCTCACCGGCAGCGCCCTTCCGGTAACGCCTGGAAGAATGTTGCTCTTTGCTCAGCTCGGATATCCGAGTAATTGGCCGGCTTGGACAGTTTTCTTGTCCAGGAGGATACGGCGTTGCGGTTTCTCGAAACCCGACCGACGGCGCCCTGGGGCTTAAAATGGCGACACCCGCTTTATTTTCGCCATTTCTTTCCGGACAGCTTCTCTCGCCTGCTCTCTTTTAGGGTTATCGTTTTTCTTAGTACCGTAATTTCCAAACGAGAGCCCGCAGCCACTGCATAGACCGCAGTAGTCAATTGTGACGGCAAGGAATGTTTTCGTTTTATTTATTCTGTCACCCACCCGGTACGGTGTCTCAATGGCGATGATGCGTATAGCTACTGGACTAGTTGTCATGGCTTCAAACGCTGGCGAACAAAGACAACGTTGTGGGCACCACAGAGATGGCGGTTTCCGATGTCAGATATTGCTGTTTTCGCCGTAAATCAGTCCTAAAGCAATCACTCGTGTCCGCTGTTTATTTTTTGTTTATAAAGGTGTATGTTGAACAATCGGAGCAATGTTGGAAACCGAGACAGCTACCAGTGGCAGCTTCAACGCCAGTGAGGCAGTCTTGACTGTATGGCTCAACAGTGAAGCCCGCGAGGTTCCTGAAAATATAAATATTGCCTTTGCATATAAAGGAAATCATCCATATTTGGTGTTGCACCGCACATGAAGATTCAAACTGCACGGCCTGCATAGCGTAAATTACGGTAGTTTTTCATCTCTCTCTCTCTTTTCGTGTCACCCCCTTTATCATGTCTTGTATCGACTACTTATCCTCGTCGCAGTCCCGCATGCGTTACGCTTGCGTTTTCTTGCTGCTCCATTTTCATTTTTTCGTTTTTTATTACCTTTCCTTGGTCCTTCCTTTATTTCTTTTTCTTTTTGCGCCCCATGGAGAAACTCCTAGTTTGTTTCTATTTTCGTTCTACCGCGTAAGCTTCTTAACCTTCCACTTTTTTTACTGCGTTTTTATTTCTTCATTTTTTGTTTATCCACGGGCCCTAGTTTTTGTTGCTAGATGTTCGGTTTGTTTTTATGCGTTACCGAGTACAGCTGTATGCATGTTCCTTTGATTCTTGCGTACTTGTTCTCGAGACTCTGGTAATCTACACATAAACCTCGGAAGTTCCTCGTTTATCAACAATATTAACAACCAGAGATAAAGTGTGCCACAACCTGAGTTCTCCTATATTGCGTGCGGGAAAAAAAAAATTGGTGCAGCGTAGATAACGCAAAAAGGCGATGCCTCTGAAGGGGTATATTCCGCTTGCTGCGACTCATAAAACGTGTCATGGTGTGGCAACACATGTATCCGTTTTACCGTAGGAAACGGTTTCTCCTTTCCTCTGACCTAGGCTGCAGCTTGATTACATGAACTTAGGTTCTGCTTTATTTTTTCTGTCGCCACCACCGCAGCCCACCTTGCAGTTTACTTACATAACTAGCTGGCGCATCAGACACGAAGAGGATAGAAAACCGGACAATGCGGAACCAGTTCGCATCTGTTCGTATCTGATAAGGGCAGCGTACCAAGAACAAAGACCAACGAAGGCATATACACAAGATTCTATGTAGACGCGATACACAGAGAAGCATTTAGATAAAATTATTTCTACGTTTGTTTCACGTGCAGTAAGAAGAGCATCAATTGCAGGAAAGGAAGTGAAGTCAGCCTGAGCTCACGGCCTGCAAATTAGCACAGGAGAAAGAGGAAATGGGACACGGACATGAATGAACTATGAAAATTGACGATGAGGACGGGAATATCAGATGCGTATATACAAAAACCATGTAATGCTGTGTGTTTTTTTTTCTTTTATTTTTCTCTATTTTTATATTTGTGTGATGTCTGATGCCTTGTAATTCGCCTCCATAGCCGTACTTATAAATGTCCTTTTTGCCATGCGATCGCAAAATACGGCCAAAATAGACCCTTCCGATCATGCTTAATTACCATGATGGCGGCCAGCGTAGAAGTCAACTTGTTCCGCTGTGGCACGTACTCGGGACCGTTTAAGACCAAATGTTATATCTGGGGCCCTATAACCCAAAACTATTCCAATTTATTTTTATTCCAATCTCCTGACGTCAAATTTACATAACCGCCGATGCAAGCATCGGAGAGTAACCCGCTACGTCGTTTGAACAGGCCAATGAAACGCTCTCTTCGTTCACAGGAGGTCACTTTTGTTCGTTTTCAAAGCGAACAGCATGCCTACCTTGATAGGTTTTTCTTATCTAATTGGCTAACCAGAGGACAGGAGCACAGAGAAGCGGAGGGGTTTTCGGCGGGGCCGGGCTACAGCGCAGTCAAAGTAGGCAACTGGATGAGCAGGGTAGTGCGGGCGTCGGAGATTGGCCGCGTTGCTTAGCTTTCCATGGCTGGATGGAAATCGTGGCGGCATGCAAAGTAACCACAAAAAAACCTCTAAAGCGGATCCTCAGCGACAATCAGTTGGCAAAGCGTTGTCGCATGCGTGCCGAAAGGGCTTGACAGTATTATGCTGCCACGAAAAAAAAAAATTATTATACGCAAATACAATAATGGCTACCCGGAGCTCCCCTTCTCCCGCGAAGCTCCGAGTAGCCAGTGTCAGAGCGATCATCGCGCAGCCATCTTCTATTCATTTCGGAACGGAGAAGCCTCCGGCTACTCAGAAAAAAAATCACTTTTGTTCGGCATAATAATGTGTCTTTAATGCGTACGCTTGGTGACGTGGTGAGTTTTCGCGGTTTTGTGACGTCGAGTGACAGACAGGCAAATTTGGCGCAGGCCGAAAACATTTGGCCAATATTGGAATGCTGATGGCGAAAAACAAAGTAGCGTCGCAAATAATTATTTTTCTTTTGTTCGGTCGAATCTTCCATAATCAGTGCGCAGACATCTTATCAAATGAAGAGTTTTCATGGTTTTTTCTGATGTCGCTGACAGACAAGCGAATTGGGGGTGGGACGAAATATTTTTGACCAGTTGTGGAGAGCTTATTGCAGGAATGGAATAGAAACAGTTTAAAATAGCATTACATTATAGCGCCCCTGAACGGAGCCCATAATTCCAGAGCTGCGCTTGTGCAAGATAATTTTTCTCCTCCTTTTTTCCTTTTTTGTCATAGTGCAATGAGCGATGTGTGGGCGCTGCTGTTTGTCCGGTCAATCAGTCTCTTTATTTTTCGTTTCTTTTTCGTATCACAGATCTAATTGAACTTGTGTCACGAGTCACTTTGTGAAAGTGAGCGCTTGGGAAGTGTTCGCACGAACTGTTACGGACATTCTACAGGTCGTCACGCCTCTTTTCCTTGTTCAGAGTTTTATTCGCCTTCTTATTTTTAGTTCTTTGTAACGCGTCAGAGCAGCGTAAGCGGTGCCTCTAAAAGATCCCATCATCTTCTGACATACATCATTTAATGGAAATAAGTTGCAATTAACTGCTCACGCGTAATGTTCGTGTTTTCGCCCCTGTCGTTAGCATAGGCCACAGCCAATGTGCGCTGTGTAAGGAGTGGGCGGCCCTGCAATGATACTCACACAATCAAAGCATTCACTACTGGCACTGGATTACTCTGGGTCCTGTCATAATCTAACAATTTGCCAACGTAGATGTTGTTGTACCTAAAAAACACAGAGAAGCGGTAGTTTCAGGTTCAGCTAGCTCTCCATTGCTCGCTTCTCATGTTTGCACGCCCAGAAATTCTAAAACTGGCTTTCTCGCGTGGACGTGTGTTGGCAGACTGCACATACACTTTTACTTGGGACGAGGTCTCTTTCCGCCCCCGCACCCCAAACTAAACAGGCCGCAGGCGCTAACGCTACGCTTATTACAGACAGATACCTATCCAAACCCGGCCACCTTACACATAATCTACCCGGACGTCTACCCAGACGATGCGTGCCCCTCGTGCGGGGTCACGGCGACACTCGCACACGTGCTCTGGGAGTGCAGAAACGCTCCGCCCGACTCTACCTCCGGCAGGTGGGAGAAGACCCTAAGAAGCCCGCTCCTACAAGACCAGCAAGACCTACAAGACCTACAAGGCCGTCCAGCAGGCTCGCGCAGCGGCCGCCAGGTATTCCCTGTCGGTCCCTGCGTGGGAGACGCCCACTGCGCGCTGACGTGCGTCCTGCAGGACTTTTATTAAAGTTTTTCCAATCGAATCCAGAAAGAGGAGCTACAGGCTGAAGAATTGCCGGCATCGCCTGCCAGGCTAAAACCGCCTGTAACAACAACCCCACCACCACCACCACCACCGCATGCATTTGTTCCATAGTGAATGCACGCTGTCAGATGCCTGTTAAACGTCGTAAAGTTGTCGTAGCTGTGTAGTCAGGTCCCTGCTGACGCAAGCACTTCTTTTATTAGGGCATATATTTCGAAGAACCACGTTACTTTTTTCAGAGCGCAAGCTTTCGAGCGCAAAAGTTGTAATAAATTGACGTATTCCTATGATACTTAAATTTTAATAAGGTTCAAGTAAGGGCCGCAACTAACTGGTCATCGCGAATATTGATTTTTTTCTGTATCGCATTTTTGTACGTACCATACTCTATCGGTGTCAACTTGTATCAATATCTTTCGTTCACCAAAAGCTTATTTCTGCCTTCGTTTTCCTTTCTTCCACGAGATGTTTGCGTTACTTTGCTCTCTCTCGTACATCTCCTGCATGATTTTTTCCTCGTGACATGTGTTATTTAGTTACATCGCTTTTATTATTTCTTGTTTTGCTTTCTTACATATTATTTGTGCATGAAAGTCCTTGATTTTTGGAAGAAAATGTAGTTCATTTTTGTAACGCCTTGCGCCTTTTCTTTGCAGTGTTTTTCCAGCCTCAATACAGTGACGGCTCTTGAAGTGTAGTGAGAAGCCTTAGTAATGAGCGATTGACTCGCTAAAATTTCTTCTACTAGAGCAAAAACTGCAGGCTCTCAGTGCAACGGCGGCTGAAAAGGGCGATAAAGCTTCCCATCGCATGTAGGATCGTGCCAGCATAACAGAATAAACTGGATGACAAAAGTGACGGTGTAAAACAAAGCCACGGCTGCAATGAGGTGCAATGGCCTTCTGTATTCGACGCGTTGTAAAACGTTCTTGCTCGCACAAACTCGCCATTACCAGATTGCATATTACACATACATCGTTTCCTCCGGCGGTTTGCCCGTCGCGAATGCTGCTCTCCGTCACATAGGTGAAGAATTACGATAAGATGAGATGGCACGCTACCCACTGGTAAAATCAGTGGTTTTTCTTAACGAAGATTGAGTTTGAGCCTTATTTTCGCTTTAGTGCAACTAAACCAACTATATGAAGGACGCGTTCACATGAGGCACGTCTCTTGTGAACCCCTGTGAAATATGCGACGGAATAATAGTAAAAGATGCCATCTGTTAAGCTCTCTAATAACAACAGACCACAGGTCCTTAAGGCTTAAAACGATTCTAGGCCCATGTCCAGTGGATATATTACAAAGACGTGTACCAATGGCCCTCTAGAGATTTCTGGAAGGGAGTAATATTATTGAAAATTATTTATTGCAGTATGCATTATTTTGTGTCCAAATTCATGTGAACTTTCGGGACCTGATTTCGGTGTTTTCTGTATTTAGTATATGAGAGCTGACTTTGAGTTCTATAGTGTGTCTTATGTAGACCTTTGGCATGATTTGTGTTTATTGTATTTATGTTTGCTGTCTTTACGTTACAATGTGTTTTATGTGACCAATTTTGTGAGTTGTTCTTTCTATATTTACGTGAGCTGAATTTATGTACCGATATGCTTTCTGCGACTTCTGTTGTGAACTGTTTTAGTGCATTTACGTAACCTGACGGTCTGACTTTTTCGTTCTTGTTACCTTTCTTTTGTTTAGTGCTGACTTGTTATTTCATATGTATTATGTTTGTTCTATACGAAAATACTTATCTGGCACCACCTAAAAGCGAAAACATTTCCTAAATATTATGTAATTAAACAGTTACTATGCCAAATGTTTCTCATAAGAATGCCACGTTACCCTTTCTAAAATGCATGGTAAGACATGCTGTATAACTTTGCAGCTAGTGGCAATCAGAGGACACGTTAAAATACAGAAGTAAGAATACTTGCCATACTCACCGACCGTTAAGCAAAGAAGCAAAATAATCTCAAATGACTTTCGCATTAGGTCAACTTATATCCCGCACCGTATAGCACACCGTTACTGCGTCTATTTCGACGGTTTCTATAACACATTTTTTTTCTTCAATTTAATATTACTTTCTGTACGAATTTTTTTATGTGACAGCACATCGTCGTATATTCAACCGAATTGGCGCTTGTCCTGTGTCGTTCTCCCTCTCGTGATCGTCTTAGTTGGGGCTGTTCCTTCCCAGTTCAAGTATGCATCATCTTGCCTAAATGAATGGTGTTCTGAACCATGTCTACGAAGTTCACCGCCGTGAATTCGCAAAAGAGAAAGAAAGAGCAAAGGCAGGCAGGTCAACCGAATGCGTGTCCGGTTTACTATCCCACACTGGAGATGAGGATGAGGGCAAATAAAATGGGGAAGAGGCGGAACCGTTGAACACTGTGGGCACGCGGGAAGATGCACAGTAGGACCACAAGCGGTGCCGGAGCACTTCAAAAAACTTTGCGTGAATCACTTTTAGCGCCAGCGACGGATGTGGCGACGCTCCGAGTATCTTTTGACTGGGTAATCTTCACTACTTGCTTATGGAGCTAGCATCTCCGCTAGCTTATGACATTCCCGATCCTGGTGACACGGACCACGCAGTATAGTGACAAACCAAGATTGTTCAAACAATAGATTCGGTATCCATTGCCCTAAATTATTAAAACATTCTATCATCATTATGACTGCTTGATCTGAACAATACAAATGCTACTATACTCGGCACGAATAGTAAGGTTCCCGACTAGAATTCTCTGAATTCTCTAAGAAAGCCATTCTGGAAGGAAGAACGTGGACCTACGAAAAGGTAATGTTCTTAATGTCCTCTAAAAGTTGGATAGGTTAAGGAAATAAGAGTAATAATTAAATGAAGGTAATGAACCGAAAAGTTCTAGAGGCAGCTTGGTTGCGCAGAATGAATATTCTTGACTGGTAGAGCGTCAAACGCCAATCAAACTCAGTTCTCGTGCTAAGGCTCTCTAAAAGGGCTCTAGTATTGAGAAAAAAAACTGGGTCAATTCGTCTCCATATGAAGGAAAGTTTCTTATTCACTGTGCAGACTTTGTCCGCTTTCTCCAACTTCAGCTTTGCCAATTGCGTCTGTCCTCTGCGACTTTGCGACTGTCCTCCCGTTCACTTCCGTGGGTATATATGCGTATACGTCTACAAGATTAGCTCTGGGAATGTTACTGCCTAGCGCCCATCACGTGTTACTCCTGCCTAAAGAACAGAGAAAATATTTCTATCCTATAACTTTCTTAAGAAAGAAAAAAATATATTTTCTTTTAGTTTTCTTTAGTCGTGCATCGTCTTACCGCGCATAAAGGCTCCCGGCAATCTTTCTGAGCTAGCAATTAGGGATAAGTAAACGCCGCAATGGGAAATCAGGCTTAATGCGTGACAATGCTATCGTTCTCCGAGAATCCGACTTCGACGGCTGCAGTGAATGTGAGTTCTTCACACACACCCTACTTCGACAGGTGCGCTTTACTGCCAAGCCAGGAATTGCGCCAGGGATATTGCGGGAGATGCTGGCTACTATGCGTTTTCATGATAGCAGCCCACCCGAATACACCAGGAAATGTTGTGGTAGTTTGGCATCTCCTCAAGAAAAGTGCCTTGGTGCACAATATAAAATTGAAAAAGAAGGTTGGATCCCTAAGAGAGAGAGAGAGAGAGAAGTCATAAGGGAAAGGCAGGGAGGTTAACCAGGCCAAACCCGGTAGGCTACCCTGCACTGAGGAAGGGGGAAAGGAGATTGAAAGAGAAGGAACAAAGTTCAAAGTTTGCACTAAACTGCACTAAACTACTATTAGTAGACTTCGGCAGTGGCCTTCTGTGTATGCCTCCTCTTTATCTATATGCCGAATCGTCCTTTTCATGGACAGCAGCTTTTCAAGGCTCACTAAACTCAGTGAAAAAGAAGCACAAATAGAGACACTCTTTGTATCTAGTGACTCTCAGCAGGTCACTATAGATGCAGTTCTTGGTCACCTTTCTTGTTCATACCTTCAATGTGCACGCTTTTGTGCCCTAGAAACAATGCTTCGTAACCACAGAGTCTTTCAGCAGCTGAAGAAATGGCAATGGGGACCAAAGGTTATAGAAAGAGATGCATGCTATCAGAAGCAGCTCCTAGAACACTAGCGACCTGTCAAAAAATGTGAAAGACTATGAATCGACAAGTACAATCAGCGCGCACATTCCGTTAAAATTCGTGATTCACAAGTTTTCAGCCGAACAAACCTACAGCTTAGAGCAAGCAAACCTCACAGCATTTCAGAGGGGAGATTCCAAGTAGCAAAGCTTACTTTCTTTGAAAAAAAAAAGCCAAGCTTTCTTTGATTATTCCTTGCATTTTACGGCTACACTGGCTGCTGCTGTCTGAGCCGCAGAAGCCAGTGGAGTCCTGCAATAGGAACTCCACCCATATACACCACTCAGATTTATGAGGCAATAAAATTGTTCTCTTCTGGCCGAGTATAGAACTTGGGCCACTATAGGTATGTGTCACTGGGTATGTGCCAGAATGAACAACTTCCGCCACTGGGCACGTGTAATTGGGCATGTGGCACTGGAGTAAATTCTTGGCTATTCCCCAGAATGTGGGTACGTTTCACCGGGAAGGAGTCGTGATGGACAAGCAGAGCCGGCAACAAAAGCTATCCTCCTTAGTGAGCACGAGCTATGATAGAGGTTCATCATCATTATCATCATCAAAAGCAGTCAAGCCTGGAGAAAGAAATGAAGGGTACACAATGGGACTAGGAGTGTGCATTGAGCGACAAGCGTTGAGCTACAAAAAGGGAGGAGAATCGAAGTTCCGGTAAACATAGTAGAAAGCTTCTGTTATCCACGACGACGGACGGGGAGATTTTTTTTCTATTACTACAGCACACGCACACGAGAAGAAATAGGATTAACCTAGAACTTTGGGCCCCTCGGGCCCCTTGGTTAGACCCCTTTTCTCACTCTGGGTATGAAATGCGAAAAGTCGGTCCTTAATTAACACGCACTTTTCACCTTCCTTGGCAGCGGTATCTATCTATCCTGCAGTTCTTTTTATTTACCGGTATCCTTCCCGTTTGGCTCGCTCGCCCCCTTTCGTTTCTAGCCGGATATGATTTATAGGCAATTCGCTTTGCGGCAATCAATTCTTAGCACCAACGACTGCCCGTTTCCGGTGAAATGGATGATGGAATATTACGCCCTTCTCGTTTCGGTTTGCCTATATCGAGCTGGGGTTTGTTTGCTCCACGTCGAGCCATCATCAATTCCGAGAATGCTGTCTCACGGTGCACGCCTTTATACGATTTCCTTCTTTATTCGTTTTTATAAGGTGGTGAAGTTTCATGTATAGATGTGGGGCCACGTTTGTTCTGTTTAAAGTTGTACTTTCTTCAAGTTCCTCCTGTCCACATTTTTCTAAAGTGACCAGGGAAGAGTCACACGCACTTTTTGAAAGCATCAAAAAGAGAAAGTGTTTAGGTAAGTCGCTGTCGTATATAGAAAAAGAATGCACTGTTTTTGGAATATCTCTCATGTATAGAGATCCTTAGGTATCCAGTAAAATTGGAAGCTTTTGGCGCAACTAGCGTAAAAAGAAAGGTCGTATCAAAGAGACTAAAAAGTAATGAGCTCTTGGAGTAAGAAAACCATTCCTATCCGCTTATACTGACGCTAATCTGAACTTGCGAGATGAAAGAGAACGAATGACCAGTAGTTTCAACACATGATGCGCACATTACAAGAGATGCTTACGAGAGCTGGCCTAATTATGCAGTTGGACATAATAAATCAACGCAGGAGCTGCGAGGGGCGTCATATATCTATATTGAAAAGTTCCGAATTATTTTCCGGCACCTATAAGCATTCCCTAAGCCACTCTTTGAGGGCATTCCACTAGCGCTTTCGCATTAATTCGTATACAAGTGTGGTGGCTGCTGCTGACAATTGAAACATCGTATTCGGCAACACAACGGCGAATCCACTAAGCCATGACGGCATGTTCGGTGAGCGACAGAGCTGATTAATCCATCAAACTGAGAAGCAGCGTCAGCTTCACAGTGCGTGGTTTCCTCTGCATTTTCAATGTGCTCATAAAATGCATTAAACAGTTCAAACAAAGTCGGTTCTTTATTCATCTTCCTCTGCGTAACACAAACGAGACAGAAAATATTTCGGTTGTGGCTAGAATACGCTTTGCTTTTGTTTTTGTTTTCCTCGCAAAAGTACACGCAATTCAACGCATATGCGGTGTCTCATGCGCTTCGTCGAAGCTACCGCGCACGGAAATCGCGAGGGAGGAAGCAGTACTTTCACTAAGCCTCACGCAAGCGAGCGGCTGCGTTTAATTGCAGCGCTCGCCTAAGCGCACGGTTGACGAGGGAATCCAACCTGCACATTTCATTGTGATTCGTCGGCGTTGGCCTCCTCTCAAAAGGCAACGAGAGGACGCTGCGCGATGCCGGGGAAGAAACGCCCGACGCCAGCTGCGCGGGGAAATCAACGGTAATGCTCAGAACTGCCGAGAAGTTTTGCCGAATGCGCCGCGGCGAGGACCTCCCGAGAACGGCTCCATCTCTTGTTTGCTTTGCTCGCCGTGGCAGCAGAGAAGCGGAGAGCTTGCGCGTTTGCTCTGGGCCGTAACACCGGCTGCGAGAACTGAGCCCGGCAGCTTTCAGAAACGGTCCGTGATGGCATATTGCTAGCGAGCGAGCGAGTGAGCAAGCGAGCGCGAGCGCTTCGGGTAGGCAGTGCGTTTGCGTGTGTTTGCGTATGCCCGCAGCGCTCCTATACACTCGTAATCCAAGCTGGGAACCGGCAAAAAAGCTTTCCCGATGTGCTTTACTTTGTGAGTTATGGCACGTCGTTGATTTCGCAAGAACGAAGTTTGGAAGCTATGTAGCGACTGAGTGAAGCCACTCGTTTAGCCTCCGCTTCTTTGCTTGGCGGTGTCGCGAAGAGTTACTGTGATACTGTTTCGAAGAGCGTAATTTTCCTTTTTCCGACCAACTTGTATGAGTGCTGTTATTCATGTGCACACATCTGTCGCTGTAATAATTTAACACATAAATTAATATTAAGTAATAATAAGTAATATAAGTAACATAAGTAATATTTGACCACATTTTTGCGCTTCTTTCTTTTCTTCTTTTAAGGTGATAATTGTTCGCCGCAGCTGGTTAGGCTAGTTTATAAGTATGAGGAAATTGCAAAAAACGTTTGTCGCACTATGTATACGTTACTGAAAAAGCTGCGTATGAACGTCGCGCTTAAAGCCACGCATGCTTGCCTTGTAACAGGAACGAACAGAATGAGATGAGAGTAAACAGCTGCGGCATCTTTTCGTATACCGCTTTCTCAGCTAATACTCAAGGCAACACCAGCAATACGCAGGATAACGCAACGCGGGCGGAGCGCTGATTGTCACTCCAAGATGTTCATTCGGCATGAGTTAGGGATATATATTGTGCGCATGTTGCGAAATCACCTAGTGTGGTACTTTACGCAAGCCGACCTCTTGCATTTATTGAAGCGGAGCACTTGCTCTAGGCTTGCCTCGTTAATGATTAACTTTATGCAAAATACAACTGCAGTATAAAGCACGCAAAGCGTCTTTTCCAGTGGCTTCAATATGAATAAGTGTACTAACAACGCGTAATGCGTCTGCAGAGGTGCAGTAATCATAACTTGTAATATTTCTCCTGTGGGCACCACGTTGCTACTGTGAAGCTAGCGTATATATATATACCCGTGGTTTTATAGCCGTGTAGAAGACTCCACCACTTGACCAAAGCAACTACGGATTATTATATCTCCATAATGGCCCACATTGCTAACCACTGTCTCCAGAAGTGGCCCCCGAGTAAAAATGGGCTGATGATCGGGTTAGTGCAACAGTAAATGGCACTCTCCAGGATCGGCCCAGCTTGCCCGTCAACGAAGTGACCGAGCAAACCCCGCGGGAAAGACGAGCTAAATTTTTGATGAAGGAATTACGAGAATGATGACGTGTGTTTCTAGAAGTAAAGATATATAGATGCCATTCGTTAATACACTGCATAATTTTGCAAAAAAAAAGGCTAGGTCGCCACCGAGCATGACTATAGGATTAGAACAAACGCGGTTACATATAAGGCGATTAGATTTAGCATTGTTACCCTGTGTCTGGGTCTAGTTCCCAAAACAACAACAACATCCGCAGCAGCAGCCGCCGCCGCGGCAGCAACGCTGCTAAGCACGAGGTCGCATGATCAAATCCCGGCCGCAGCGGCCCCATTTCGATGGGGACGAAACGAAAAAATGCCGGTGTCTCGTGCGTTTGGGGCACGTTAAAGATCCCTTGGTGTTCAAAGCTATTCCGCAGTTTCCCACTACGGCATGCCTTATAGTCAGATCGTGGTGTTTTGGTACGTAAAACTACAACATTCAATACAATTCAATTAACCTGGTTTTTTCGCATACCACTTGTTTCGTAGTCCGTGCTCAGCTCATCGCTTTGAAGCAGAATAAAGACGAAATGGAAGTCGTTAAAAATAAATATAAATAAGTAAGTAAATAAATAAATAGTACCTTAGGATTAGCCAATTTACTAAGAAAAAGCAAAATATGCAAATATTCCTGACCCTCCACCTTGGTTGTCTCTTCACTGGCATTTTATGAACCACACATATCGCAGGATTCATTGTAGCGCACGTGCCACTTACAGTGAAGGAAATAGCGACTCCTCTTTGGACGGGCTCTCGACGCCGACCTATTTGCGTAAATTGCGCCGGAGTATGCATAATAGAGCGTAGTACCTCATACCGCACAGTTCCCTATAGCGGTTCCACGCCATATAACTTCATAGGAGCGTCGAATGCAGCGAGCCTAGGCGAATACGAGTTGGCGGCAGCGTGCCATCAGAGAAACAAGAACCTCGCCTCCTCGAGCCATGCAGATGCATTGAATACGGATGCAGGGATCCACTAGGACATAGTGAGGCGTTCTAACAGGCGTACGCCTGCCGCATTCGATTCAACGTTCTTGTCGAGATAAACGCGTGCAGAAAAGTGGGCACGGTATAGAGCAGATGGAAATTAATAGATATCTGGCGGCGAACATCCCGTCTTCCGCAGACGAAGTGCCGTGTCGGGGCCGGGAAAAAAACATGGTCTGACAGTAATTAACACCTAGCTTGATTTATTCGTTTCGTTAGTGTGGTCCCAGCGTAAGAAGCGCTTGTAGTCTTTTTATTGCCACGTCGCGTGCGGATACCCTACGCCCACAAAAGTTTCGAAGAGGCTAAATAAACACTATATACAAGAGCTCACCTAAAAAAAATGGGGTTTTACATGCCAAAACCATGGTCTGGTTATGATGCACGCCGTAGTGGAGGACTAAGTTGAGTGCAGTGCACCTCTACGAAATTGCGGCCCAACGGCCACGATATAGCAAATTACTGCTGAATCAAGCAATCGGAGCTGGTGTACTGCAACATGCACACATTCGTGTAACTGCGAGTCCATACAGCGCTCCGCTATTTGCGTCTCTCGATCCCCAAATCAAACCAAGATAAAAATTTATTACAGCGTTGCCCTTTATAGAGTAATAGTAATATTGTGTGGTGGTGGTGGTGGTGGTGGTGGTGAATTGTAGCAACAGGCGGGTTTAGCCTGGCGAACAAGGCCGGCAATTGCTCCGCCCGAGCGTCTCGCACAATACCGCTGATGGGTTTCACCATATGTCCATCAAACCGGTCTCTCTTAAGAAATCGATGAGGAGACGTGAAGTTTCTTTGCGGGCCATCACTGATCCCTCGGGAAATATAAGGTGTTGCAGGCGCGCATGTGGAAGGTCCTTGTTTTGCAAATTCTTCAGGAGAGTGTCTCTTGCATCTTGGAATTGCTGGCAGGACCACAAAAAGTGCTCAATGTCTCCTGTCTCGTTGCATGCCGTACAGTTTGGAGAATTTATTCGTCCCGTTTTAAATAACCAGGCCGGTGTGCTAGCAGATCCTGTCCTTATACGATGTAGAAGTGAGGCTTCCTCTCGGTGCAATGTCTTGGTTACGCAGGGCATATGCGGTGGAACCCAAAGCGACGCGAAGTGATTTCGAATTTCAGATTTTTGCACTTGATTACTCTTTGGAGCCTTGATTTTGGGAGGATGATATAGCGCTGCGTATGCAAGCGCATCAGCTTTTTCGTTTCCTGAGATACCAATGTGGGAGGGAATCCACTGAAACTTTACTGTGAAGTCTTTGTTGTTGAGGTCTTTCACGATGGCTAGGGATTTGCGTGGGAACTTGAGGGATGGCAAACCACGGTATACTTGTTGTAAGGCGGCCTTTGAGTCCGTAAGGACAACCACATTCTGCGGAGGCAAAGTCTTTAATTTGCGCAGAGCAGAAGCTATCGCTACGCCTTCCACAACTGTCGACGAGGCTATACAGTCCAGACGCCCAGACCACGTATATCTTAGAGAGGGAATGTAGTATGCAGCTGCACAGCGGTCTTCGTCTGCCTTGACAGAGCCATCTGTGTATACTTGTAGGTGATTCGGGTAAGTCGTGTTCAGGTGTTCCAGGACTAATGCCTTGGCTTCTGCAGATGGAATGCAGCTCTTTGATTGCAATCGTGGTACACTTAAGTTGCATGTGATGTCCTCGAATGTCCAGGGTGGTTCTATCCTTTCTCTCGGTCTCGAGCAGCGCAATCCTAATACGCGAAGCGTGTTCAATGCTGCATAAAAATGTGAGCGCGGTCTGTTACCTATACGTCGTAAGAGGGCTCTACCGGGCGTAGACTCACTCAATCGTAGAAGCTGGATCATCAGAGCCTCGGATGCCTGAAGTCGTAGAGGGCGTGACTCAGCTTCGTAGAGCACTTTCTTGTTTGACGCTGGCTGAGGGACTCAGCCAGCGTCACACAGGGACACACAGGGAACAGGGACACAGGACACAGGACACACAGCACACAGGGACTGTGTGCACAGACTACAAGCTTGAGAAAAGAGCCGGTATACGGTAGCGATGCCTTCCGCTCGGTCGTATGCCACTCTTCCCATCCGCCACTCACGGCCGACTGAGCTGGTTGATATCGCGAACGGAATGTAGGTCTTACCACTGAGAAAGCGCGAAAAGGAATGGCATCAGAAACGGCATCGCTGCAATAACGCGGCCAAAGCTAACAAAATTATGTGCATCATTTTCAAATGGCAGAAACGCACTGTACGAATTGGCATTTCTAATAACCATCTCACACATACCGTGAGAAAAAAAACCGCGTAGAAACAATCGGCGATGATTGTCGATGTGCACGATTATCCCAAGCGAACGAACGGACGAGCCAGTGAACGAGCGAGTGAAGGAACGCTTTTCGTGCCAAGCGCCCAACAAAGCTCACGCGCTTGGCAACTCTAACCCCACCCTCTCCCTTCCCCTCACCCCTTCCCTCAACTCGTTCGCACAGGAGCATGTACCCTTTCCCACAGCGTCTATACGTGTCGCGAATCCGACCACCAACCATCACATCACCGACGGTCGACCACCACCAACCACGAAAAATGGGCAAAAGAAGCAACGATGCCTGTTAGCTTTAAAACATGTCACGTGGAGCCTTTGCT
The DNA here is from genome assembly GCF_038994185.2 of Dermacentor albipictus. NCBI lineage: Eukaryota > Metazoa > Arthropoda > Arachnida > Ixodida > Ixodidae > Dermacentor > Dermacentor albipictus. The sequence continues at coordinate 28,246,013 of NC_091823.1, read as the reverse complement.
CGGTGGACGTGCCCTATTTATAGCCCGATTATCCGTGCTATATTCAGTCGCAGTTTATAGTGGCTTGCTCACAAAGGAAGGAAAATAATGTGAAGTGTATAAACGTGAGCAACGCAAGTCGTTTCACGTGCAGGGCACAAGATCACTTTTAAAACGTGATTATTATTAACTAGTGTCTGGCAGGAAAGTTTGGAAGCAGCACGCTTCCGGTTACTTCATATTGCCTACAGGAAAGTAAAAAAAAACTTGTTTAAATATAATAATAAAGGTAAATTATGTTCGCATATCTCCAGCCCATACAACCACCGTTATTCGATATCTCCTGCGGAGTCTCTATTCATTTGTGTCTGGCCATCCTTTGCTGAACGTCTGCAAATTAGCAGCGCACAAGCCGTACAGCCTATTACCTTATTTTATTTATTTTCTTGTAGTGGCACCACCATAGAAAGCGTCATTCATGGAAAATTCCAAGATCTTTCCTCGACAAGAAAGCACCTGGTGACGAGCAGCGACCCGAGAAAATTGCTCGTGGGAAATCCAAAGGGGCACTGTCTCTCTTGGACGCACCGTTCCAGGTCACTGCTTCGATTGCACATCGCTCATATTTATTCCTTGAAGTGTATAAAGTGCTTGTAAGGAATTTCGAGCAGGCCGGCTAATAGCGATTGCATGGTTAACCTATACTATCGTAAAGACGTTGCACGCTTTAGTGAAACCTCACGACGTCACTGCATTATCGAAACCTTTTAGTTAACCTTCTCGTATAGCACCAAAATAAAGTAAGCTTGTCAAAACGCACATGTTGTTGAGATAGTTACTTTTCCTTTTTATTCCTCCTTTTTCTGATGTGCGTCTTCAGTTTATCGCTCGTGTTCTGAACAATAAAGAAAAGTAAATTTTAACTTGTTAGGGCCCCCTGTGGTGTTTTTTGCTGTTTCGATTTGTTTATGTGCTTCTGGCACCATTTGCACGTAGGCTCACCCATTGCGTATAAATAAATGTAATTATAGAACGCTCCTTATTGAGAACGGTTAATAATGTCACCTTGCAAAAAAGATTCCCGGCCAACGATTGCCAAGGGTGGACCGTATGAACATTACTGAAACGCTCCGAAGCACTTTCTAATATGAACCCGTTGCCGCACTGCAGAAGCTACGGCGCTGCGCTGCTGAACGCTAGGTAGCGGGTTTGGTGCCCGGCAGCTGCGGCTGCATCAGACGGTGGTGGAAGGCAAAGTGGTCATGCACCTTGCACATGGGTACACTTTAAGGGCCCCAGTCTCCAGTCGGAATTATTTAATATATGATAATTTCTTCCCGGATTTTTCAAGTTTTGAAATTTTCCATTCATTCCTAAAAATTAAATATCACGAGGTTAAGACCCCCAGAACATTGACCTATTCCCCACTGTCGGTGCGTGTCACCTCTTGAAGGCTCATCATCATCATCATAATCGGCCATGTTTGCTACGCTTGTCTTTCTCGAATCAAAATGAATGTTTATCTCACTCGCTCATCTTCTTTTTGTTGTTCTGAATGTCTTTTACACTCGTGCTCTTATGCGTTTCCACGGTCAGTTCCAAACTCACTCAGTTGCCGTATTCATAGGCGATGTCCACGAAGAGCTGCAGAATTCAGGGCACTGTATATTTAGAGAAACATGCGGCTCACTTATCGTTGCTTTAGAACAAAATAAATGGGAGTGCATCAAAGAGGGAAACACCCGAAGAGACGGCACATCTTTAGACCTTAGTAAGAGGTCGTCGAGAAAGAAAGTAGGTAACAGTCATGCATGCACCCCACCACACACACAAAAATAAGCATTAAGGTTATCAGAGTTGCCCTTGGGAATAGAAGGGCCAAACGTTTGCTGTATTCGACATCCATTGCAACGGGGCACTTAAGCAATCGGCTTCTGAGCGCACCGCACCCTGATGTTCTGAGCGACGTCGAATGAAGGCCGCCCCGCCTCCCTCCCCACATTTTTTTTTTCTTTTGTGCTCCAAGCCACGAGAGAGGAAGCAGCTTTCAGAGTATGTCTAAGTGCTATGCAGGGTTCCCGAGTTCCGGCAAGCTGTAATTTAATTGTCGGCGATAAGGCGCCTCAAGTTAGGAGCGGTAGCGATTGTGTGTGACGTCCTGCCCAAGAGCTCGAGTTTGCGTCTCGCGCTCCTGTACGTAACCCACGTGCACTCCTTAAGCTTGGCGTTGCCTCTTTCCTTACTGCGCTTCAGAGCCAGTGTGAATATAGATTTCACCTGAATGCCATGAAAGCCTGAGTGCCTCTGTGATGTGCAAGTGCACGTGCCTCTTTTTTTTTTTTTTTCTAGTGTGTCAGATGATACACTCCCTTATTGAGGACGAGTATGGAATATTCCAATGAATAGCTAAGGTCAAGACAAGCTGTATACCAAGTATGGTTCGTAAGTTTACATACCACAGGTAGAGTTAGCTGGACTTTGCAGCAGTAATGAGGACTCTTTCAGCCATCGCCTTCTTCCTCGGCCACCTTTTATACATGGCGCGCTCTGGCGCCTGTCTCGGGCCTCGTGCTGCGAGCTGCGAGATTTGAAGAAAAAAGCATGGAGAACAAAAGGGAATTTCTTCTACTCCTGCTGCCGGTTCGAATGGTTCTCAGGTCTCTCGCTCACCAACTCACTCATTGTTGTAGCAGACCTGATCTCGGTCCCTATAAGACTATCCTAATTTTGCCCTGGAAACCAATATCCACATTTACTGGAGCCTAGCACGAAGCGTGATTCTGTTTAAGAACTTTTAAGCATATCCGGCGAGTTGACTCCATCAAACGGATAAGTAAGTTCAACGAATATAAATTTCAGCTTTCATAAATATTGTGACGTTTTAGTGACGGTGAATAACCACAGTGCCGCTCCCCAAAATGATAGCGGTGAGCCCACTCGTCGATCGTTGAAAACTGACCCGCAGATTAGACGCGTGGGCTATTTATATATGGCTCAGTAAACGTTCCGGCGTAATCGCTGGTGCTGGCGTAAGTTGTAGAATGCACACCACTATTTCCGTCCCGCCAACACAAGCCTCCGGCGGCCGCATTTCGATGGGGGCGAAATGCGAAAACACCCGTGTAGTTAGATTTAGGTGCACGTTAAAGAACCCCAGGTGGTCGAAATTTCCGGAGTCCTCCACTACGGCGTGCCTCATAATCAGAAAGTGGTTTTGGCACGTAAAACCCCATAATTTAATTTTTTTTAACACAAGCCTCGGTGACTACATAGGCAAAGGATAGAACCAGCGATAACATCCGAGAAATATTTTATGCCTGCAGCCACGTCTTGCGCTTAGCGCCAACTTTCAAGCCTGAAAAGCTGGCCTCGCAAAAATGATAAACAGTTGATAAACAATGTACGCGTGTCAATATGCACTATCACTGAAAAGAGAAGCGACCGCATCAAGGTAGCCGTTTCTTCATGCGCGAGTTCAAGGACGAATAACTGTTTAGAAGCCTCTCTTACGTTTCTTTTTTGCGTATGTTGTAAACTAAGAAAAGTAAATCAGTAGAAAACACCTTATGTTACTTTGCAGATTACCTTTCTCTCATAAGTTAATATACTACATCGAATCATATTCTATGGCAGACCCACGCTCACGCAGTCTCGCGCTTTTATACACTTAAGCTATGAGGTCGGGAATCTCTAGGAAGCGAGCTGTACCAAACCCCACAAAAGGAGCCATTTGTCTTCGGGAGTCCATTTAGTTGTGGCTGCCCTCGTCACGTGATTCATTACATAGCTGGTTGGCGCATGAGTCATGACGCTTAGAGAGCATCAACTCATCAACTCATCAAAAATGAATCGTATTAACGAACATGACATTGAGGGCTGGCTTCAGGCCAGAAAGTATTAAGGTGCAGCGAAGGTTTCGCAGGAGACCTAAATAGGCGTCAGGGCGTGGAAACGCAGCGCGTTAGCGCAATTCCTTCACCTCCTTACACATACAAATAGCAACACATAGAAGCAAATACCAGCGCACAAGTATACGAAGCACGTTCATACTTGAGGCCCCAACACCAGCCGAAACAAGTCATTTGCATAAGAATGTACGAGACCACACACAATGTAAAGAAAACGAAGAAAAAAAGAGCCGCTCTGTTTTATAAAACAGACTTTTATATGAAACCAATGGGAGAAGACAGGTAAGATGCAAAGAAAGCAATAATTTGATCAGGTTAAATCAGTTCTGGCAAGAATGCGAAGACGCGTCACCGATTATCCATCAAAGAAACCTCCTCTCTTGATAGGATAAACAACAAAAGAATGAATACGGTTCCAGTCGCCCTGTTCGCCATTTTTCAACCGCAACAGCTGAGGCATTGTGTAAACATTATGTAGCTCATTGTATACAGTATTTACCTTAAAGTCGAGCTTATCGCATTCGAATCTAAACGGCAGGAACGCACACTCAAGAAATACGACATATTTGTCTTCCAGCGCAGCGCAAATATTGACAGCCGGTAAACATTTTCTCCGTGTGCGAAAACACCGCAGAGCGCCGTCACCGCCACCGGAGGCACGCATTCTCGACTCGTCATGCGACAGTTCAGGTGAAGTGCGCGCTTCCCGCTTTGAAATTCAATTACCCGTGTGTGGCACGCACGTTGCCTACGCCGTAGCATTCGAGGCCGCTGCATTGCGCAAAGGGCTGCACGCGGCCTTCGTCAATCGTATAGACGTGAAAGTCCGGAGCGGTGCGAAGTGCTCTGACGCATCCATTCTTTCGTTAGCATCTTCCCGTTCGCCTCTTCCGTGCAGAAACGGCTGCGCGCGGTGCCCAGGGCAACGCAACGTGGGAAGTTGGGGACCCCTTAAGGCGACGGCAAACAGCTTCTCCGAGTGCGTGCCTTATCGTGCCTTATCCACGCGTAGGACGAATTTCCGGAACCCCTCAACTGAGCAGAACGGATATTAGTTCGGCGAAGCGCGGCAGAAAACTTCTCTTCGAAAGAAGAACGAGTTTTATTCGTAGTTTTGAACGAAGAATTTCAAGTAAAGGAAAAACTGCTAGAGCATGGACGTTCTCCAACGTTATCTTTGCTGATGAGACACTGCCTTGTTTCTGACTTGTAAGATTTAAATATAATAATAAATGCAAAAGACGAAAGCAGCAAGAGAGAGAGAAGGAAAGGCATCAGGACACAGCCGGTATAAAGCCAGGAACATCCGCATTAGTTATCGTTTCCACTGAACCGCTCTATAGGATTGCGTGACAAGTGCATGTAAACGAAAACTGCGTCAGCCAGTTGACCTGAGAGTAAAAAGGCCCATTTGATGGGTGCTATATTACTTCATAGATTGCTCTTACTGTATCTTTACTAGGCAAAAGCAGTGGTTTGGGTAAAAGTATGCACTCCGCACGAAATTTCGATTCTATCTGTGAGAAAGGGAGCCAACAGAAAGAAAGAGCGTTTTAGAAGATGCGTTCCAAGTTCCCTAAGTATAAGGTAGATTTGATAATTTGATAATAAGGCGATTTTATAGATTGACATTACTTCAGAGGTATATAGTACAAAATGACTCGCGGTAGTAATTAGGCAAGTGATCATGAAAATTATACAAATTAGGATTTTAAACGAAAGGGTCGCATGACTTATAATTGGTATTCGGTCAAATATTGGTGCTCGATAATTGTCGAAACTTGAAGCCCTCATCCTAGGAGTTTATGACCGGTTCCAAACAAGCAAAAAGGCGGAGCTCCTCATTTGTGCAGCGTGATGAACTCCAGTCAATTTCACCGGGAAAACATAAACTGGACTTCAGAAGAGTGCAATTGTTGCTCAGTTAGGGCAAGCGCTCGTGAGTGACGATACTGCTTACGCCTCACCTTGGATTGTACATTGAGCAAATGTACCTATCAAATCGTGATCTCGCTTCGCTCCCACGGGCCTACAGGTTACCCTACACAGCATAGGTCAACACAGTGTAGATAACGTTTAACGAGAGCCACTCGTGGGTAGGTAGGGAAGGGGCAACGCGGGTAGATAGAAAGGACAGATGAAAACATAGTCAGTAAGTGCACGTCTTCATAACTATGTTAAGCTTTAATCTCCATTGCCACATACCGGGTTTGACAACGAGTTGGCCCCGGCATTGATTCTTAGCCTTGACTGCACATTTAGGAATATCGGCATTTGCTAGACGCTATGTCTTTCAGTTTTTGTTCGAACTGGTCCGACACCAAACTATGTCTTATCGAAATGCAGGACGTAGAGGACGCAAAAACATCTATTGCACGAAAACACGTCGTCTCTCTCTCTCTCTCTCTCTCTGAACTTTGAGCTTAAACTCTTTCATAAGCCATAATACATAACGGAGAAGAGCGATCGATGAGCGATATGGCTGCGCGTGCAGTAATAGAGCTAACATGCAGATTAAGCGCCCCAATTATGATAAGCGAGGGAAATTGAACTACACAACATGTTATTTGGGGACCGCGTCAGATTGATTTTTTCGATTTCTTCGATCCTTGCCAGAAATTTATGCGAACACTAGAAACGGCACTAGAAACGGGCTGACGCTAACGTTTAAAGGCTGTCACCGAGCCTGAGCCCGCTACTTAGTAATTGTGTGCCGAAAAAGCACCGAGTTTCTCAACATTCTACCTAGTTAGCAACTAATTATCGCAACCGACATTTCCCGACATTATAACAAACAGACATCTACATGCTAAGCGTATCATTTCCATTCCGTGCTGAAATAAATTATTCAGCATAAAGTCGCCGTGTTCCGACTTCCGACTCACCCATGACATAAATAAGAATTATTAATTAATAATTAATTGCTGAAAGTGCCAGTGAGCAACTAGGAGGCCTTGTTAATGATGAACTTCTGTAGATCACAATTGGGATGCCCCATGCAGAACTTTGGCGTCCTGTACGAGTGGTAATTAATACAGCAGAACTGTAGTGGGATGGCAATGCCTAAATCGGGCATCTAAGGCTTCTGTCAAGTTCTCTGTGGTTTTTTGCCCACACACCTCATATTTGTCTCACTTCTTGTGCAGGATACTGCAATAAAGTCACTTTGACGTTGAACGAATGCACAACTGGCTCCATTGTCAGTTTACTTCGTACAGCGTAACAAACAAAAAGTTCAGCCCCTCGGATACCATTATACCCGCTTCACTTTAAAGAACAAATTCAAAACGAAAGCAGACGGGAAACCGCGAAATACAGTAGTATTAAAGAAATGTAACATAATTTTAATTAACGGTAAAGGCGAAAATCAGGCACATTGTCTACACTGGAGGTTTAACTTTCATGGTCAGAAGCAACAACATTTTATCGCTTAGAACATACGTTAAGGGAATAAACTTAGCTGAAAAGCTTAGATAGAAATGTCCAGAATTAGGCAAGTTTGTTCGCGGCACAGCGACCACTGGAGGGCACGTAGAAACAGTAAAAAGCCGATAGCCGACAACAGGCAGCCCAATTTACCTAAATTCTTGTGAATATTAAAGCATATATTTCAGACTCCCTTTGAAATAAGTTTGATCATGTTTCGAACTTTTTATGAATGTGACAAGAAAATCATTTCTTTGTGTATCACTCAAATGGCGCTGCTATTAAAGCACCAAGAAAGTATTACACGTCATACTAAAAAGCTACGATCAAAATTATGTCATTCTAACTTTATTGTTCTACAATTTTTATATCCACGACCAACTAATAAAAGAGGTGTAAAGCAAGAACAACCAGCTTTCAGGAATGTATTAAAGGAAAACAGCCCTTCACGAAAAAAAATTTAAGTGCTCTTTCGCCCGCGGACTCAGGTGAATTCTTAACACACCACTTAACAAATTATAGAAAATTGCGTTGACGTTCCCCGGAACAATAGACGCGAGGTCCAAACAATTTGGCAAGCCGAAGTGTAGCGAGCATGCGTGCCTCACTTGTTACAAAACATTTTCAGATGGAGCAGGTGGCTCTGAACAAAGCACAAAATGTATTGCGGTTTGCTCGAACGCCGAGGCTATTTGATTACTTGCTGTTGCTCCGATCGCTGTGATGCGCAAACTGAAACGCGATGCATTCGAGGAACAATTGCAAGAGTGGCGAAAGGGACAGCGAATTTGATTCCGTTTTTTCCGAACCATCTTGGAGAAGAAAGCAGTGATTTTAAGTGACTTGCAGATAAAAACAGCCTAGGAAATTTCATTTTTTTGACAACACAAGAACGCACGCTTTGACGGACAGTATTACTTTTTCTGCTCTCTGGCAAGCTACGGCGCTGTACTGCAAGGTTCCAATTACATTTCTCTGCTATATTCCGTTTTCAACTTTCTTTTTTCCCCGAACATTACATAACACGTACATCAGAACAGACACTACAAGGGTTCTATTTACGTAATACATTGGGTGCCGATTTGCGCATTTCGCCTAAGGGCACCTACGTCAAGTGGCAACATTTCTTACACAGCCATTTTGACGTGATGGAAATAAAAGCCCGTGCCAGCAAAAAGCGCAGGACGTCGGCAGATGTTTATGTTTTCTTTTTTATCTCGTCGTATGTTTCGTCCTCACCTCGCATCTTTATTTCAGTCAGTAATAATGCAGCAATTTCGGCACAGCAGAAGGATGCTTCGTTTATATTCTCTTCAGCCTGATGGAACTCCTGGAACTTCAAAATTCGTTGAAAAAATCGCTCCGGTCTAGCGAAGCCGACCAAAGCAGTGAGTACTTGTTTTCGTCGACAACGATTTAGTGCTACCAAAGGCCTCAAAAATTTTCCTGCATACAAGTTTGTTTGATGTGCTAGAAAACGGCCCCTGTGGCTCCACACATTTTTTTATTCAGGTGAAAATAGAAGAAAACGCCTGATTTTCATCGTTTGCTGGTAACCTATAGTTTTTTTTCACTTGGTTATTAACGCAAACGAAATAAAAATTTAAATATTCTTGCTTTAGATTATATTTACTTGAAATTGGTGACATCGAATGGAACATTAAGGATGTAAGTCTCAGAACAATTGTGAGGTAAAACAAGGTTCGCCACGTGTGTGGTGCGCAATCTTATTTCAGTCACACAAGTAAAACATTCTTTGTTACAGACGGCACTGTGGAGAAAGTATTCGTATAGTATGCCAGCGTCTTCAAAGAGTTGAAGTGCTGTCACTGCTTTGTGAAGCACTGCTTTTGATAGCCATGGGCCTAACATTTTAGCCCATAACTCTGCTTCAGAGAGCCTTCGTTTGCATTCCGTGCTGCAGGCGTTCATGGTTGAAGGGAACATGGCCAGCTGAAGGATATATATATATATGCTCATGCTCAACGCATAGGCACCATTACCACTCGCTGACTGATAAAGCCCATTGCCCATTTTATTATCCACTCATCAAATGTCCATTTCGACTACTATCCCTCCTCGAGGCAACGATATTTTCTGTCCTGTCGTTTGGAATCGCCCTGACGAAATAATTCGCTTTAAATATCAGAAAGGACTACAGTGCTGCTAGTCACGCCTGCGGCAGGGAGGAAAACCATCAAGCATGCTCTTCGTCGCTGTCGTCTCTACAGGACACATAAGCAATCACTCGCGACCACGCTAACAGAAAATTAAAGAAGAAAGACTAATATCAATCTAATGGAAATTGGTGAAACCATATGGCTCCGACAATGCTAAGCCGTCTGGTTTATTGATAGTCGCTTATCGATAGACGTTAATCGGCTTCTTCTGGAAGTGCAAAATTCTTATTGAATTTGTGAACGCAGGTTTTCGCTCACTTCTGTCTGGTTTGTTCACGGCATTAACTATTTCCACAGTAACCGTAGGCTCAAGTGCACTGAAGCAAGCACCCTTCTTGATGTGAGCTATCGGCCGGCCAGTAGCAGCGGTCAAACGGGATTCTTGCATATGGCGATGTATGAAAGCGGGCAGCACTTTATGGGTGAGGAGAAGGCCACTGTTTGAAGAGAGGGTGTTTGAGAAAAAGAAAGGTAACTTGTGAACTGCACGCGCCGCCCACGAGGGCAACGTCGGGCGGAGATGTTCATAAGAGTGCATGCTATACGCGGAACGTGTTTTGTCCTCAATTCGGAGGGGTGGCTCAAGGCTCTTTTTAAAGGTGAAGGCATGGTGGAAAAGTATTTGCGTCATGCGCTGTAGTATGCGAATAACATCAGCTTAGATTAGATTAGATTAGATTAGAACTACCCACCTACTCAACATGCTACTGCCATGACAGGGCATTACTTATATATGACGCCCGAGATATCTGTGAGAGCTTTACTGGGCGACGGGCAGTACCACCTAAGAAATATGTGCACTTATTAGTAATGTGAGTGCGGCGCGATAGGTGCATAGATTTGCATTTGCTTAAGGTTTGATTGACCCGCCAGTTGCACCAAAGGGATGTATTGTGAAGGTCGTCTTGTAGCTTAGCGGAATCGGGTGGGTTAATAATTTCAGGGTATGGACCCTTTTTGCGGAGCAGTTTGCTATAGAGGAATGAGATGGCGCTTTCAGTGGCACGCAACACATTGCCTCAGAGAAGCGCACGATTATGAAACAATGACCCCTTCTGCTCTGCTGCTGTGCAATCAGCTGTTGAAAATGCAACATGATGATCTTAAGCGCACTTTGCTCCATTCATGCTAGAAAATGTGTAACGGTAGAGTGAAGACGTGTGCAGTACTTAATAGCAAAAATAGTGACTGGCATATTAAGGATTCGAATGAATCTATAAGACAAGCTCCACATACCGCTACTACATCAGGACTGCCCGCGTTGCCGGCCCTTCGCAAAAGTAACTCATCTGCCAGCATTGTATCGCTAACCTCCAAAGAAAGAAAGAACGCCGGAACGTCGGCAAGAGCGAGTACCACTCGTTACACAGTGGAAAAGGGATTAGCGTCGCTTCCTGGCATAGTAAGTTTTTCGCACGTTATCTACACACATCCAACTCACACGCAAACATGTGTCCACTCTTTCAACAACGTATCGAAAGGAAGTGAATGGGCTCACACTTGAGACAACGTGTCAGATAATGAGAGACGGCGACTGCGCCGACAGCACGATTGTTCGATGCTGGACGTTTCCTGATGGTCTCCAGACTAAGGGAGTAACTACGGGTAATACGTATTAATACAGAACACCAACCTTCCGAGCCCCTTGTGCAGAGAAAGAACAAATCTATCACATCTGAGCATGCCCGTGAGTGATTAGGCAGAAAATAATCAACCCAAGTAATCACCACACCGAGTAACTTTAATGAGTCAGAAATGAGACAAAACGCTGCTTTAAAGTTTTTGCCAATTAAAGAACGAAGAACAAAACAAAATTATCTTTAATTTCATTCCTAATTAGAAAGTTCGGACAACTTAGAATGAATTTCTAGTCCCGCTTTTAGTATGATCGCAGTATACGCTGCTCTGGCCGTTTGGACAAGGCGTAATGAGCTCCGAAAGCGCTTACGTGTCCTCTGACGCTGTGGCCAAAGCTTCGTGTCATCCACCCAGTCACCGTCTACGATATTTGCCGAAAGAGAGGTTTGTTGACCCACACCAGAGCGTCATGCACATCCATTCTCAACATGGAGGCAACGAAGGCAGCTGAGGCAAGCAATGGCCACATTGTCATCACGCGATCAAACATGGCGGCGCCCACAGGATCACCGTAACAAGGGTGTACAGTACAGAGTCACCCGAAAATAAATCTATTGAGAATGACGTAACACACTTACGAAGATCAGGAAGTCATTGATGTAAATTAAGAAACGCGGAGGCGCCCGAATAGACCTTATAGGGACTCCTCCATTACAGGTGTAAGTGATGAAGAATCAAGCGAAAATTATGAGCAGTCACTTATTGTGTTGGGTTAGAAAAAGCAGTCCTTAATCCAGTGTTCACATACCTGGTACTTGAACCTTTGAACCTTAAGGAAACTACCATTCATATTTATTTGACCATAGACTAACTACTGTTACTAGACAATAATACTGAGCATGGGAACTCAGGTTAGGTACAAGAACACGGCTACACACACAAAAAAGCGGGACAATACGTATATAGCTCGATCACATTTTTCCATCTGGCACAGCCGTGGGGCTCTTATTGCCACATCCTTTCTTTATAGCTCCGCAGAATACATAGAGCGATGGAACCCACAAATCATCGCGCTCTTTGTCAGGGCGAAACCCCGTTTTAGCACACGTGCGAGTAAGTAAAATTCCAGCTCACGTTCTATGAAACCCATTCAGTTCTTCAGTGATTACAAGCTAAGAGGAAACTTTTGATTAGTCCATATATCACTGTTTTGACGTGCTTTTGAATTCGTGCCAACTTGATGCTGCTGTTAAAGAGCTGATAGGTATTGAGCTCGCGCTGATTTATGAATAACGTGCTTCAGGATGAATAATCATTCAGACTGCAAGGTATCTTCTTAATCTCATTGAAAGGCTGATATATTACGCATCTGTAGCTCGCTGCCTTCCTTTCTTTAGCAAAAAACCATCATTCTCTTCTGTCCAGACCTCAATAGCGTTTTTCAGTACTGCAGTTGATCAATTTCCATATTATCATTTCTTTGTTACTTATTTTTATCATTCCAATTTTTTACTTACCAGCAGTAAGTTATTCCACTGCTTATAATTTCACATATTTATATTTTCTGTTCTCCAGGTACTACGTCGTTATTGCTCAAGATAATGAAAAGACCCTATTTGTAGCCCTAGTTGCGTATGGTTGCATAGTTACCGTCCGAAGTGTTCGAGCGCAATGCTCAACCTTGCTGTCGCTGTCAGAGCTTCGGCCCACGGGCGAAAATGGCATTTTTTATTTTTATTTTTTTAGGTCAGCCTAACCCAGCGTGCTAAATATCAGTGTGATTCTTTAGACTTGAGAGGAGCTTCCTAGGGCAAACTGCTGACGCTTTCTCAAGGTATCTGTTTCCCACTACGAAATGAGAGCTTACGAGCACTACGAGTCTGTTTGCACATAAGAGACTGTTGTAAACTTGTTCTCCACGTCGCCTTCTTCTCCACGGAGCATGAGCTGTTAGTCGGCATCAGGAGCATAGGTCCCAGAAACAGAAGAACGACAGGTTCTTCTTGTCTGGAAAAGGATATCTTTAATGTAGAGATGTGAGAATATAGGAAATCTTAAATACGAATCGAGTAGTCTTTTACATTCGATTCGTATTCAATTTAAGAAGTTAATATTCGAAATTACTATTCGAAGTTGTCGAATATTTTAATACGAAGTATTCTTCTTCAGGCATTTTGAATCTGTCTGTCTATGTCTGTGTGTCTATGTGTGTCTATGTCTATGTCTGTATGTATGTATGTATGTATGTATGTATGTATGTATGTATGTATGTATGTATGTATGTATGTATGTATGAATGTACGTACGCACGTAAGTATGTATGTATGTATGTATGTATGTATGTATGTATGTATGTATGTATGTATGTATGTATGTATGTATGTATGTACGCATGTATGTATGTATGTACGCATGTATGTATGTATGTATGTATGTACGCATGTATGTATGTATGTATGTATGTATGTATGTATGTATGTATGTATGTATGTATGTATGTATGTATGTATGTATGTATGTATGTATGTATGTATGTATGCCTGTCTGTCTGTCTGTCTGTCTGTCTGTCTGTCTGTCTGTCTGTCTGTCTGTCTGTCTGTCTGTCTGTCTGTCTGTCTGTCTGTCTGTCTGTCTGTCTGTCTGTCTGTCTGTCTGTCTGTCTGTGTTTACCCTCCTACCTCGTGGGGCCGTTTCACTTTTGTTGTTGTTCAAACATAATAGGGGACAACAGCATTGGTAATATACAGGGAGAAAGACGAACGCAAGTGGAGACTTCCCAATGATTCTGCTGCAGGAGTACCGCGGCTGTTGCGGAAGCAAACCAGTTCCTGAACAAACGCCGTAGAGGAGATCACTTCTACACAATAGTTTCCAGCAATAAATAAGCATGCTTCACCTTAGGTTGCCAACGACATTGTTGTCTAAATTTAGAAATTTTGTTTAATATTTCGCCAATCTCACCATGTTTAGATTGCTTTAAAACGACGTACGGGGACGTAGTATTGTGTTCACTCATTCAACGTGCATTGCACTCAACTACATGAATCTGTTAATGCGTTGTTGTATCCTTCTTTTGCTACCGTCATTGTCTTAGTTTACCAGATACAATCATTTTTCCCTGATTTCTAATTTACAAGCTTGTAAGTTGACCTCACAACGGCTATAAATGTATGAAAGAACCTAAATAAACCTCTTGCTTGCGGGCTTCACGCAAACTTCATATTTCACTTTGTTTAGAAATTGGAAATATTGAAAAAAGGGTCTTCTATGTAGACTTCTGATCAACTTGTATTTCGTGGGAACTGGGTATCTGGCTACTTCCGCCTCGTCAAATTAGACTATCGAGGCCTTTTAGTCTGCGTCGGGCAACGAAAAAGGGGTCAAAATGAAGCTTGGAACAAAAAAGACGCACCAAATTAGCGAAGAGCTATGTAAAGAGCAGTTAATAAATTCTATTTAGTGGAAGAAGGCTGAAATGAATTCCAGATGGGCTTTACCAGAAGTGTGGCTTTGCTGAAGTAAAGATGCCGGATGATCTCGGATATAGTGCAGTCTAAAGGATTGCGCCGATCCCGAATGTAGTGCAGTCTAAACAACAATCCACATGATATACTAATGTGCCATAAAAGAATCTGCTTTCTTCGATGCAAACTTCTGCCGAATAAAATTTTTTCTCAATATTCAATTGGAAATTCGAAGGTTGTTTATTTGAAATATTCCTATTAGATTCCATTCGAAAAATTTCCTATTCGAACACTCATACTACCAAGAGACAACGACAGCAATTAACCTATTGTCTTTATTCATAAATAGTAACAAGAAATACCACCAAAGCTGTCCACTAAGTTCAAACCGAGATTAACGCTAACTGATTAAGCGAGAAAACCAAAAATACTTTTTTCTCACGTTACTGATTCATAGCTCGTTTTTTTACCTTTACCTATGCCCTGTATCCTGTGCGAGGCACTTTCTAAAATATTTAATGGCTACCAGCTCAATGGGACCACTGGTCCTGAGTCTTAAGGCTCCACAATCTAAGTTTCTAATCTTCGGAAACGTGCTTAACATACGGGACTTATATACCCTTATTTTTCTTGCTTTAATGTTCTCGCACTTTGGTGCATGCTCAGAAACCCTTCCCTGAAAGTAGCATCTAAATTTCTAGAACTTTTGAAAATGTTCCCTATGACATAAATATTATACAGTTTGTTTTCATGTACGCTTCAGATTTAAATATCTCTCACTCCTTTAATGCTGAGTATAATTTTGTCGTTATTGATTCTGTTCTCAACATTTGCTGTACTCACACATGCTTCAAGTTCGATCCCCATTACCATCATTTAAAAAATTTGTGAACGTGTCCAACCCAGTGCTCTTACAAATCTTGAGTTCTTGTATTTGTCTAACTGTAGTTTTCCGTTAATATGCGGTTTCGTAAACTGGTCTAGCAGAACTAACTCGCACTAGTGGCGGCTAACCGGTGGGGCCGTGAAACTTGACTACGTGGAGGCAAGGACGAATGGCTTATTGAGGTTTTTCGGAACTTTCTTCCATGATAAACGTGTTCACTTCGTTGAAGCGCCTCGCAAGTAGTGCCCGCTATCTTAAGGCCTTTGATGCAATATTTCATTTTTGTGGTACTTTTTTAATATGATAACAATGGGAGATAAACAGGAAGTTGTATACAGTCTCGGTAAGGCATAACGCTCTTGCACGCATGAGCATATCCTGCAATTTTAGAAGCAGCTTGAGCAAAAAAAGCGTTTTAAGTGTATTATGTGTTTCGGTACTGTTTGTTCCTTATTTGTTGGCGTCCTGCTTCTACTGCTAAATCACTATTCTTATGAGTGAGCACTTTGGTTGAACCATGGGTTTATGTTGAAGCCAGGGTCATCCGCCTAGGCAGTTGTGTATACCGGATCATTCAGATGAGGATAAATATATGCCCTGGTATTCGAAAACAGCATCAATCATTTATACCAACAACGAACAGCATTTTTCAGTGCCCTAGGAAAACGAGAACTTGGTTCGAATGTAAACATTAAATGATTCACAATGCACTCAAGCAATTCCCGGTTTATCCCTGTTACTTCTACGCTACGCGGTCTTATAATGATAGATGCGATTATGTGTGCGTTGATTGGAAACTCGAGACACAAATAATCCGTTTAAGGTCGAAAACATTTTAACCGTGTTCCTCAATAACGGATTCAATATTTTGTTTCTGCGCCCCTAGAGACGCATGTTCTTTAGTGCCCTCAACGAAACACTACACTATTTCTTGTGTTCTATTGTGCTGACATGCCACGAACTGCATCATTTCTTAAGGTGGTATTCCCTTTAGTAATCTCCTCTATGCCCGCAGCGTCACCGAACAAGGCGCCCAGACGGCTTTTAGGAATTGCTCGCTGTCTCCAACGACTTGGAAAGAATTGTTAACTTCAATTTACTATTTCGTTTCGTGTGAAATTAGATGCCTCTTGAAACGACGCCTTATGGTTTGATGCAGAACGTTAGTGCGGGAGACAAGCTATCTTTTTTGTACATTTGTGGTGCAGAATTACCTCAAATATCTCAAGCCTTACTCGTAGTTGCTCGCCATCGCCCCTTGCAGGAGCAGCGATTCCCATCACACACACTGGTAACGTTGACTTACCGTTGACTGTACTGTAGAGAATTATCTATACTGTATAGAATTATCCCGCTGATTTTACTGTATCTTCAAGATTGCTGATAATATTACCCTTCTTATCTTCCAGTGCATACCGTACTTTGCCCGATTTAAAGTTAACGGAAACAGCAGTTTAAGATGAAAGAACCAGAAGTAGTGTTCTTCCCCATGCGCTCAATTTTCTCTATTTCTAGAAATAAGAAAAGAAAGAACTACTGATTGGCAAAAAAAAAAACATACGAAGAAGCACATCTGCTTTAGTTCTTCCCACTAGATTTTGGGATGTCCGGCAGCCGCTATGGGCGCACGCATTCCTTGCAATCTGTTCAAACAGATAATAATAATCATCATCATCATCATTATCATCGTCGTCGTCGTCGAAACTAACGCCCGCCTTCCATAAGGAATACCATACCATACCATACCGTGAGTTGGCCATGCCGCAGAAGGTGATGTGCCGAAAATACAGCCCTGCGGTTACTCACGCTTGCTCAGTTATCTTGAATGTACAGAAGTTGTCAAAGTATTCTTTTTTTTTCCTTAATCGCGAGCACTGACTTGAATCAGCGGCGTGTAGCTTTCATTTGTTTCATTACAGTAGAGAAAGAGAGATTGCTTTACAGAGAAGAAGAGCCTGCTGGCCACGCCATAACTGTCCAGCGTACGGTTGGCACCTTTACATTGGTGAGAAACGTGGAAATGAGGTAGCGGTGGACGGAAAGGTTACAGAGGTAGGCAGGAAGTAACTGCTTGGAGCTGATAGCTCTGCTGGCATACGATGCTCCACGAACGCTAAACTCGCTGAGTTGAAAAGCAGAAAGCGATAAGTCGCGCTGCGCCCGCTACCTTGAGTGCGACAATGCTGCTGCCTTGCGTACATGAGGCTCGCCGTCAACCCTGAACGGCGCATGAACTTGGCCAGGCTACAGTGTGCCTTATCTCGTACGCGGATGGATCGATGCGGCCAGTAGACGCACTCCTCGCTGTATACGGAAAGGCCGAGTGCGCGGTGACTCATCAAAAAAGCGCGTGACGCGCTCCAGCGAACGCTGCCAAGCGTCTCCGCTTGGACGCACTGGCGGCACGATGGCACGAGTGCGATATGGCTAGAGCAAGGCCGACCTTTCGCGCACCAGTCCACACGCAGCCGACGCGGAGACGTAAAAATTAGCGCAAAGAAACAAGTGCGATAAACGAAGAAACCTTCGTTGATTCTTTTCAAGTTCATTTCTAAACCAGCGTCATTGACTGTCTCGCCCAAACTGCCAGCTTTGCCAGCTCCCGTAGCACATCTGCTCCTGCATTCATTAAATGTCATAATTACTACAGACAAGGGAATGCCGTTCACTGTCCGTGTCTTCTAATGGCCAACCGTAGTATCCGTTGGAAGGAACTCCGCCGAAATAGTCTGCACATGAGTTCTCCGCGGTTGTCTTGTATGCGCACTTCTTTGTGCCCGTATTCTGGCTGAAGCAGCAGCCGAAGAGCACATGGCAGCGATCGTTTAAAGACTTCAAGTGCTTATGTACAGCCCAGCGTGGCTCGATGCCATCAATTACTTGGCAACGGCTAAGCAAATGCAAGATCCTAGACAGCAACCTCCTGAGAAGCTTCAGCTAAAGACCGGGATGGCGCATTTAGGGCACTCCAGGAACCCTTATTACGCTCTTTCACTTTTGTTCCTACCTTCTTGAACTGGCGTTCACTACTTTGGGTTTCCGAAGGACGTGAGCTCTAAGCTAGGCTCTTTTAATGATTATTATTGTCTTCATGGCGTTCTTTCCATGAAAGTAAGTTAAGAAAGTCCATCCGAAGTGAAAGAACTGAAAGCGCTTAGTTAGGTAGGAGTGGCGCAAGGAAGCATAACAGCAATGTTTTCTTGGACTTTAATGATGTGGTGTGCGTCACACGACAGCTTTCGGTAAATTTTCTTTCTTTTTTTCCTTTCTTGTTTGTTTCGGGAGCAAGGCCTTTTTCTAAGCAGCTTTCTTTCCAGCTCGAACAACCCCAGCGTATTTCTACCTTAGGCCCCCCATAATCTTTTTTTGTTAATCATTTTGTGCGGGTTGTTTGTATCATTTTGAAATTGATGCGCTTTTTGTTTTGTTTTTTTTGTTAAGTCTGGCGATTAAACCGAAAATCTCGCATTTGACATGCCGCTAAGTTAAAGATGATGTCCAGGGTCCCTAAGCCGGTATGACTAATAATCAGCTCTACCGAATAGCAAAAACACACTAATCAGCGATATTGTTCGGTGCAGCTCTGTTTAAAAAAGTATGTGTGCTCACCAGATTAAAAAAGTGGAATGAAAGACCTCGGTTTCTCACTAGCGGTCATGAGCCACGGTCATCTGCTGGAGTACTGCAGCCTATTTCATTGCCTGAGCTTGCGTATTTGCTGAGGTTTGACTTTTTCAATCTGCTTTCATGGTCTGTTCTTGTACCATGTATTGAATTTGAAGTTTTACTCTATGTATGCTCAGGTAGCTCTAATACGGCACAGGGAATTTAAAGGTCCAATGTAACAACACATTATATTTGGTCATGCTGACTATCCTTCATCGCAGCAGTATTTCAATATCTATAACAAATGGTGTTAGCGGTAAAAGCATTCACATTCATATCTTCATTATATAAGAGCTGCCGCAGAATTCAGCACTTACATGGCTACATACGAGATCCCAGAAAGCTGCGAGAACATGGAATTAAGCTGATTCAAAGCTAAATATCTCAATTACTCCGCGTGCTTTCAATGACTACAACGTGTGGAATATCACCTTGGCGCGAATTATTTTTCGCTTACTCCTGGTGGTTACATTTTCTTTTCCTCGTGGTCTTTTCCTGATTTCACATTTTTCTTCCGTGTGCCAATTTTCAGACAATGAAAGGTTTTGTTACTGCAAGAATTTTAAGACACTGATTTTCAAAGTTTATAAGTGACTGACGAAGCAAGAGACAAACAATGATGAGTCGTGTGCCCATGAGTGACGTGCAAAAGGATTTGTACACAGAATCGTCAGGCCCTTACACTATATATATATATATATATATATATATATATATATATATATATATATATATATATATATATATATATATATATATATATATATATATATATATATGTATATATATATATATATATATATATATATATATATATATATATATGCATATATATATATGCTTGTGCTTTGCTAACACATAACAGTCCAAAACCCGACGCCTATGACGTGTTTGCGGCTGCTGCCTTCGCTTACGCCGCATTCTACTAGCAAAAACATAGCATTTGAGACCTGCATTTCAATTCTAGAGTCCGCGCCTCCTTATTTGGCGTGGATTTGGGCACCCCCTTTTGGTGATGAGACCCTATCATGCAGCAAGAAGGTAACAAAGAGAACATGCTGTACAACCGACAATGTGTTCTTGATCCTTTCCACATGCCCTTCATGTCGATATTGTAGTTTGACCGTAATTAGAGCACTCTTCTATGATAAGTTATCCGCTTTTGCATATCAAAAGTCCAAAACTCTGCAAACAGGCTGCATATAAATACCGTTTGGTAAAGGTTAGAAAGCTGAGTCTCACTTTTTTTTACATTTCAGTTGTTTAGGCACCGGCGGAAGACTTTTATTTTTGTTCGGCTGTCATGTCCATCGAGTAACAGATACCAGCCACCTTTGTGTATATAGTTCATTCTCTTTAGCGCGGGGAACTGTGTCACGAATAATCTTTTTGTACATGGAAACATTTTTATTTATATAGCCTTGGCTGGCTTTGCAATAATGAGTTTCTCTTCTCACAGAAACATAATCCAGACGAAGAAAAGCAGTTTTCCTTTCTGCAGGCTGTACTTAGTTCCAAACTTCCAACTCTGACACGTGAGTCGGCTGGTAGTAAGAAACCAGTACGCGTCGTAAAAAAAAAGAAAAAGAAAATAAAGCAGCTAATAGAAGCATATTCCATTAGAACAACTTTAAATTCAGAAGTTCTGGCAAACGGCGCTTCGCAACACTGAAAAAAAAACTAATAACGAAGGAACAGACTGCGCGAAAGAAGATGTGGGCATACAATATTGCCATAATGCGTGAGCAGCTGCCCTCAGCGATCCTATACATGCCAGCGGGTCAGTTACAGTGCTTTGAAAAAAAAAGGAAAATAAACAAGAACATTTGTTCCTTAAGAGTGCCAAGCCATTACCAAGATCAGCTCCAGCAACAGCAGCATACATCTCTGCCCACTGCAGGATGAAGGCCCTATACCAGCCACCTACAGTTAGCCGGTCCTGCGTTAACCATCTCTGTCCTATGCGTGCAACTTTCCTAAAACCAACACGGCACCTTATTTACTGTCGTTCTTGATACCCCTTCTTTTCCCTTGGCCCCCTTTATTTTACATTCTAACAGACAGACGATAATGTTGCCAACGTGTCCCGTGACCAGCCAAACTCCACTCCTTCATATTAATCTTAATAATAGCCAGTGACAACCTAAAAAGGCACTTGCTAGTACAGCGCTGTCCAACTCAAAAACAATTTGTATAAGTACGTCAGCCTGTCCACTTATTTTTATGACGACATGGTGGAGGCGAACACTCGATATCAGCTTCCCTCAGGTGCTATGTTTCGAAACTCGGAGGCACACAAGGTAGGTGCTGTGAGGCTTTGTGGTTGGAGCTAGTACTTATATTTGTTGTGTTTTCACCAAGCCTAGAATATTAGCCTGCTCCATTTTAGTAGCTAATCTTTTTTATCATAGTCTTCCTGTTTCTGAACGCCCCTTATTTCCTACTCCATCGCTGACTGCGCAGTCCTTATAACTTCCTCGGAAGTTATTACTTTCTTATCCTACAAGTTTCGACCAAATAGACTCCATAAAACGTAGAGTAGCGCTACACTGAACGCAAATAAGTACATTCACAAAACAGAGCTTGTGTTCAGAAGGCCGTTCACATGCTAGACCTATTCATAAAACAGCCGCCTACCATTGACAAGCAGTTCTTACGAACGAGAAAAATCTTAAGTGAATTACTTACTGAACGTTACTGGCTCTAACCCGTGTATAGGGGTGTGCGAATATTCGAAATTTTCGACTAACGAATAGGATGGTGTCCTATTCGATTCGGCCTTCTAATCGTATAGTCAGTATTCGTAAATGCGAATATTTTTCGAATACTTTTAGAATACTTCAAAACGTCAACTGCACCCAGATAAACATAAAATTGGAACAGAAGTGCAGCTAAATTTTCACTCCTGCGGGCATAGTATTAGACATAAAACATGGGAACTTGCGTAGTGCAGCAGGCTACGTCACTTGGGAAGAGAGACATTGCAGGCCGTACAGCGACCATTCGCACTCTCTCAAGAGCGTTGTGCCTACGAAGAAACTACTCGTTGGCAGCTAATGCTTCATTTATACTTTAATAAACAACGCTTCATAAGGTAATATGTACTGCCAGAAACTTGCTAACTTCATAAATATACAAGGTCTTCCACGTGACTGGAGCCAAAAATTACAAATATGCAAATGCCACGTAGCTGGATCAAACCAAGGTAATGTTGTTTGCAGTCGCTTGTATATACTAGAATTAATTATTTTGCATTCCGCCTAATGACACAATTAGTATTATTAAATTAATCAACTTCTCAATTATTGTAATTAAAATAAAAAGCTTCAATTAGGAAATTGCACAGCAACATGAAAAACTCCCGACACAGCATTCTGATGCTCACTACGTGCTACATAAAAGCGCTTTTCCGAGCGTCATAGAAGCCCGCGAATACACGCAAGACTGCCGCACGACTGGCCGCTCGAGGCACTTCGCATGTATTCGCGGGGTTCTTTCACACTCGGAAGAATACTTATGTAGCACGTATTGAGCAACAGAAAGCTGTATCGAGAAATTTTCATGTTGCTGTGCAATTTCCTAATTGAAGCTTTTTAATCTGATTATATTATTTGGTAAGCTGAATTAAGACTAACTATGTAACTAGGTGGAATGCAATAAGTATTCTGAGTATCTCCAAGTGACGGCAAACAACATTACCTTTGTTCTGTCCAGCTACGTGACAAATGCATATTTTTTCAATCTTGGCGCATGAAAGATGGGGCACCCTGTATAAAGGTGTAAGTGTATATCCTAATATGTATCGCGCTGTCATGAGCTCTACTGGTGTCGTGTGAAAAAAAAAGATTATGGGGCTTTACGTGACAAAACCGCGATCTGATTATGAGACACGCCGTAGTGGGTTCTCCGAATTCATTTTGGCTACCTGAGGTTCTTTAACGTGCACCTAAGTCTCACTACACGGTTGATGTTGCATTTCGCCCCCATGGAATGCGGGTACCGTGGCCGGGATTTGATCCTGCGACCTGCTGCTTACCAGCGCAACACCAGATCCACTAAGCAACCATGGCGGATGTCGTGTGAACAAAGGCATGCAATATTAATTTTAATGAGGTAATCTGGTATTAACTTATTCCTTAACAGCATGCACAATCAAGTAATACGATAAAACGCTACAGTAAATAATGAATGACGCTTACAGGTCCTGAAATACAAGCTGTTTCAAGAAAGGCAGAGGCAAACTTCACAAAGCTACTTTTTACGGAGGCGCTCACTGTCGGTAACACAACAGGAATGGGCATAGAAATATGCATAGGTACGGGCATATTAATCTGATGTAAGTTGCAGATACACATTCAAACCCGCGGACACATGCAAAGTGCCTCGAGCGGCCAGTCGCGCGGCAGTCGCGGGCTTCTACCACGCTCGGAAAAGCACTTTTATGTAGCATATAGTGAGCACCAGAAAGCTCTATCGGGAGTTTGTCATGTTGCTGTGTAATTTCCTAATTGACACTTTTAATCTAATTACAATAATTCAGAAGTTAATTAATTCATTAAGACTAATTGTGTAATTAAGCGTCACATCAGTGCAGTTCTCACAAATTTAAACGTAACAAGCATGCGACGCGCGCTATATAAATATGACATAAGGTAATCGCTAAACTTTCCGAATCATCAGTGCACTGCAAACATAACGGAAAGCATTTATTGTGGCCTTTCGAAATCGTAGCAATTGCTCAGTGGCCATAGCGAAGATGTTTTTGAGCTGATATTTTGAAACAGACATAAACTTTGAAATGCGAAAGAACTCCAGATAATCATAGCTACTGCAGTGCTTTACGCTTCAGCGTACGCACTATTGCCTTGTTTCTTTGGGATGGTGAAACACATAGCTTTGCCGTTCGTCATTCTTCTTCAAGCAACAAGTGAGAAAGCTAAGAGAGGATGGTTAGCCAGATGCAAGCTTCTAGTTCGGTATTCTGCACGCGGGGTGGGGAGGAAGAGAAGCCCTCTGGAACAATACTGCGTGGGTGATAGGTATGTCTAGCTCTTATAGCCTTTTGAATCGAAACATCTGTGTTCCCTTTCGTATCTCTCACGGGGTATGCAGACATTCGTGTTAGCTTTGCTAATATTTCCTTTTCTTTTTCTCGAGGGAATTCTCTCTTTCAGGACTATGGTGTATTCCCATCTCATCTTTTGGCTAAAGCATCCGATACTCCTAACCATTTTCTTTGGTTTTGCTTCAGTGCGGAGCGACATCACGATCGAACAGGGGCTCGCCACACAGGTCAAGAGTCGTATAGCATGGGTCAAGATTGCGAGAGAGACAACGACGGACGTTCTAAGAAAGACAGCAAGTATCATCCCACCTCCGGAACCGGTGACCACGCTCATTGGAATGACAAGCGCAGAGCCAATTGTCCGGGTCGATGCAAGCCGGCCTTGCCGAAGCCTATACGTCCTCGTAGTTTTTGCTCTCGGCTATTGTGCCTTTGTTCTCTCGTTCTCCTTTGTCGTCCTTTCGTGGTGGCTCATTTTCGTGCAGGTAATAAAGGAGGAGGAACAAAGAAGGGGGAAGAGACAAAAGGGTGGAATCAGAAACCCGCTGAGTGCCGCAGTCTCCTCAAATGAGCGAGTAGTCGGTGGAGCGTCCTCGGCTCTCTTTATCGGGAAACATGTGCGTGTACAGAAGAGGAAAATATTGCCCGCCAATCGATTGGAGCGACAGAGACGCCTGTAGCAAAATCACGGTGCAGACGCTTATCATTCCTCCCTATATTTAGCGTAGATCCTATTGTTCTTTTCGTCATAGAAAAACGATTAAAAAACAAAAGTCAATGAATTCTACAGGTTAATCCGCCATAGACGCAAGCATCGGCACAGAGGAGCCTTAGGCGCATTGACCCAGGCTGCCAAGCCTTCACTCACAGAGTTACCAAATGTAGAAGCATTAAGGGGGTAATGACCTACTAGCAAAGGACTGGCGTACCAAGTGCCGCATGTCTTTTTATTGTTTCATTGGCGCATAAACAATATTGACCAAACCGAGGTACGCTATTCAGGTACACCACGCTCCTACTGCGTGCCCTATACTGGAACTATAGATTCATTGCTTCCAAGATCTCGTTATTAATTGCAATACTTTCGCGAAGTTTTTTACATTTCCTGCAATGAATCGGCCACAGTCGTCTGAAGTTCGCAGGGGCGACGTCGTCAGCAGTGAGATTTTGGTGCAGAGCGTGTTTGTTTAAAGCGCAGAAGGTCCAAACTCTGTTCAAATTTGAAAACGCAAATAACGTTTTTGACTGTGACTTCCAACAGTTCAAGTTAGTAGAGATAGAGAGAGCGCCAACTATACATAGGAAACAACTATCCTGACAATAATATCACCTAATGCGGATAATATGGATGATGCGAATAGCCGGTAATGCCTCTCCTATCTCACTGTGATGGGCACGGGCGCCTAATCAATGCTCGACTTATCTGTCCTGCGAAATAGTTTGCCGGTGTAACTTCAACCCCATCTTGAAGATTCTTAGTACGAATCACTGCCAAGTTGAAATGAGAAACGCGTGCAAGTCTGTCTATCCTTTCTGAACAAATGTATAACGCACTGACCAAAGGAATGCCAAATGTGTTAATTTATTGCTCAGCTGAATGAATCCTGCATGTGGTTCGAGCAAAAGTAAAGTGAAAAAAGAAGCATAAACAGGCAAGCAGAAATGACTGCAAAAAAAAATAACAAAATGCGCATAGGCTTTGAGACAAAGAAATGCTAAATACTACTGGGATGCCGGTGTCCAGAAACATACGAATGACTGCACTTACGTGAATGCTGAAATTCAGAACCTCCATGTGCTTCCAAAGCGGTATTGTTCGTCAGCATAGCCGCGATGGTACGAATTATACAGAAACGTGTACAGGTCCATCCAATTACATGTATTCATCACGACAAAAAGATAACATAACAATTTAACTGAATCACTTTAACGTGGTAGATATTAAGGGACGCATTGAATGCTCGGCGCATATCATTAACTTTGCCATGCATACGTCGGGACTCATTTCCACGACAATGGAAAAGACCCATGTCGGGCACGAGTAAGCCCCGAATCCTTATTCTTATTCCACAAAGTGAACAGCGCTCGATGCAAATGGGAGCCCGAAATTGCTGCAATGCACCCGCCACTGCTGCGGTGGTTAAAACAGAATGGGGTTCGTGTCGCGGGTCCCTACCATTGTTGCTGTCGATGCTTCGAAAAGCGTATATTCGCCAAGCAACTTCCATTCTTCCATCGCTTTATGTTATAGGGCTTTCGCAACAATGCCTGTCTTCTTTGGTGCACGAATGGCGTTTTCTTCTTTAAGGGCTCATTGATTCAAGCTTGATATGAAGTCTTTGAATTCGAAAACGCCAACAATTGAGCTAGGTGAAGCGGCCATTGTTCAGACAATCATCTACATGGTGACAACTGATGTACTGTTATTATAGCGATAGGGATTGCGAGGACGCTCAATTAAGCTGCCTTCGCACCATCGCCGCCATTCTCGTGTTGTCCAGCTATGCAGGACGCATGTCCCGCTCGAGCGCGAAGAGGCAGAGGGTCTATACAGACGCGAAGTGCGTTCGACGAAGCGAAGTCGGCGTACCATCAGTGCTCTGCTCAGTTGCTTTGGTGGTGGAGCCATGAGAGCGTTCTGTCTTCAGCTGCTGGCATGGGCGTGGCGCACACGCAGTATATGCGTTCCTGCTGAGAATCTGTGTGTATGTGGGAGTTTGAGCAGGACAGACAGTAAGGGCCGACTTACGCTCAATCCACATGGCCTTCCGCGTGCCTTCAGCACGCGTATACGCGCGTGCGAAAAAAGTACAGCACATGTCACAGACAGCATATCATATTGACCGCAAATAAAGATGGGGACAGCGGAAGAGAACCCAAAAACGACATGGGCGTTCTGTTCTTCAGACACACATGCTCAAATTTCGGTTCACACTGGGTTCACACGAGCAGCGTAAACCGGAATGTGTGTTTCTGCGCATGGATGTGCTATTTTTTGCACGTCCGCAGGCGTGCTGAAGGCATGCGGAAGGTCATACAGGTTGAGCGTAAGTAAACCTCAAACGTCAAGCTACGGTGTTACCTAATATTTCACTGGGTGTTCACTAACGAAGACGGTTTCCGTCAGTCTAATCTCGTGCGCCATCGAGGTGTGGCACTCCCACTGTCACTGCGACTCTCTTTATGAAGCCAAGGTTGTAAAATTCCCGGTACATGCCATGGCACTGTTTCTTCTGCGCAGCAGCAGTGGCCTTAAGCGCTGCTTCGCGCTAGGTCCGAGGTTGTGCGCAGTGCTGATCCTTACAAACGCTTTCAATACTTCGCCGTTCGGACAAAAATGATCAATGTTTTCCTTCTTTCTTCATAGATAATGACAGATATCGGCATCCCCTTCGAAATGGGGTGGCTACAGATAGTCACCTAGGCTTCTAGAGCTCTGGGTATTACATATATGTTTCTGCAGAGCAGTCCCGCGTTTCATCTACCTCTCCTTCATCGTTTCTTAGGGGCATGCATATCCTGTGCCCCTAGCGGTCGCGAACTAGGAACAGGCTTGGTTTCCGTCGTGGAATTCCCACTGATCACGAATAACTACTTAAAAAAGCAATTCATAAATTCATTCCGCAACCATAACCTCACATCCGACATGAGCGGTATACTGTGACGGCTGCCAAAATCCTTTCTGGATTGCGAAGAATGATTGAAGCACAAGAGTCTGCAGACACAGTACAAATTTGACGGCACTTTTGTGCGTCTATAAACTATTTTTGGGAAGACTACGGTGTAGCTTCGGATGCCCCAGCGTCTTTACGAAGTTATCTTCAGCTGACTCTAACAGCACGGCTCGAAAAGTGCACGATGTTGTTCACAGGGGCATACGAATTTTCGAAAAACTGAATATAAATGGAATAGCCACTGCTACATGATTTGTATTCGATTCTAGAATTCACTACTAGAAATTGTCGAATATTCGCTTTTTTTTCGAATATACAAGGAATAAAAACACTTCTTGGAGTCTTTGGGTGAGACAGAAGATTGGATATGCGAGTTGCCGCGAATGATTCTGCTGCGGGACAGCTGCGGTTCATGCGCAGGGGTTCCAGTTCTTGAGCGAGCGCATGGTAGAGATAACTTCACTCCAATAATTTTCAGTCATTCAAACATAATGGTTCACTTTTAGGTAGATTAGATACAAACTTGTTCAGTTTTACCATTTGGCCAATCTTCCAATTATTACAGCGCTTTAAAACAATGCGTGATGCTGTGGTATCGCTCTTATCTCCTTTTCCTGTAACTCACCTCTGATCGGTTTCTTATCGCACATCGCTGCTTCAGTTATCGTGAGAATTTCGGATAGTAAACGTGATGCTGCGCCGCATGATAGCGCAGCGGGGGAGGGAGAGAGAGAGTCACAGAAAGAGCGGTGGGCCTTAGCTATACAGTACGCTGGCTTGCTACTCTGCTCTGGGGAAATGATGGAATGAGGAAAAGGAATGATGATGATGACATCAAAATGGAGGTGTGTGTTTACATGCCCCGTTCGTTGCGGCCTCTCTTAATATGTTTGTCTTGTCCAGTGATTTGTTGAAAGGCTAGAGTTGTTCTAGTAATCACGGCTCAGCTCCATATATAGTCTAAGCCCCCAAGCCCAGAGTATGATTGGCCTAAACGAAACGTCCTACTCTCTGTGCAGCACTTCGCAACATCTTCTTGTCCTTTTGTCCAAACACTGGATCATACCCACTACGGGGGATTGGCCAAGAAGCTCATATAACAGGTGTGTTATATGAGGATCGTAACCAAGATACAGTTTTCAGTAGGAGCTAGAACGTGGGTTAAAAAATATAAATTAAGAAATTAGAAAAAAAATGGCTGTGGCTTAGCTAAGGTTAAGCCCAGGATGCCAAGCATACTAGCCTTTATTTTAGTTGTTGAACCACTGTTTAGCCTGTGAACTGCTGTTGCTTGGCTATATTTGGTTCGGCTAGACGAAGAAACAACTCATGCGTTACTCTGCTTCGCCTTCAAGAGTGGAACGCGACAGCGTTCCCATCGACCCGCCAAGGGGTGTAAGACAATGGGCTACGGCGCAACGACTACGCGCCCCGCATTGGACGCGGTGAGCGTCGAGCAACGCAGCGTTCGGCGCGGCAACGAAATGTGCGCCTGAGCAAGCGACGCACGCCTGAGCCTTAGAAACAGCTCGTTTCTAAGGCAACACCGCATTCACTAGAGGCGCTTTTGTACTGCTTTGAAGCATCGTACTCGTGGCTCAGGAAAGAAGAAGAAGAGGCTTGTTCGAACGGCCACGTTTGCGATGAGCTCCGCTGGAAACAGCGCATCGGCCCTTGGCCGAGGATCACACCCACCGTCATCTACCGATTCCGGTAATTATAAAGTCGTTCTTCCTCGTCTACCGACTGGCAACACCGTCCTCAATTCAGTTTTCCTGCATGCTGACCTGGCAGGGCGGCCGTATCGGGCCCCGGACTTTCGCGATGCTCTCCTGTCAGTGCTAAATGCAACTGACATACTCGGCGCTGGACAATACCAGATGAGCCATTTGTGGTTGGTGACATGCGTTAATAGCATCGCGAAACAGAAACTTGTCGACAAAGGCGAGTTGTTGGTGAAGGGCCTCAAGTGCCTTGTCATTGACCCTGAATGCAAGAATATCAAGATGAAGCTTCTTTGGCTTCCCCCACACCTCGAACAGAGACGGATTGTTGAAGCGCTAGAGCCATATGGCACAGTGCAGTCCATCACGAGAGAAATGTGGCGGTGTGACGGCATGGAGGGCTGGCAAATGACTAACCGAGACGTGGCATTCACATTGAAAGATGGCGTTTCTGCCAGTAATCTGCCACATCTGTTGAGCATATATGGCCACCAGTGCCTTATCTTGGTACCTGGCCGACCACCACTTTGCCTCCGGTGCAACAGAGTTGGGCATATCCGGCGACAATGTCGAACACCACGCTGCAGTAACTGTCACCGCTACGGTCACCCTGCAGATGCATGCGTCGGAACCTACGCTGACAAACTTCGTGGAAATAGACCAGCCGAGGATGATGCCATCACCGATCATCTAATGGACGTGAGCGAAGTTGTGGACGCAACTGGCGAAACACTCCCTGACACTCATCGACCAGAACAGGTTAAGCCGTCATCGGCTGACATTAGCCTCAGCCAGAAGCCTGCGAGCGAGGATGAGACTAAGGTGCCTGACGACGAACCATCTGTGTCATGGGCAGAATCGCCACCAGTTCAAGATCGCCCACCGTCAGTGGAATCTGGATCGATGTGCGAGGCCGCTAAGAAGCGTCCAGCGCCATCTGACAATTCATCGCCCTCGGGAAAAGAGGCTCGCGTTCCCAAGGTGTCAAAGTTGACAAAACCGCTCCGGGGAACGCCTACTCCTGCAGATGTCCCTTGTGTTAACGTGCACCATAAGGCCCATTGTGCATCACCTCATCAAGAAGGGAGTGGTGCACCTCTGGAGCAGTGTTTAGACGCTGCACCTCCATAGGTAATCATGGCGGGCGCTCTTCCCTTCCATTTTGGCACTTTAAATGTCCGTGGCTTACGCAGTAAGCGACGGCAAGTACAGCTTCTTCATTTGTTGCGCAATAGAAAATTAGACATTGCTGCTATCCAAGAAACAAAGATTGAATCCGATGAAAACACAGAAGCAGCTCTATCTCCATT
Organism: Dermacentor albipictus; assembly: GCF_038994185.2. Taxonomy (NCBI): domain Eukaryota; kingdom Metazoa; phylum Arthropoda; class Arachnida; order Ixodida; family Ixodidae; genus Dermacentor; species Dermacentor albipictus. The sequence continues at coordinate 28,215,153 of NC_091823.1, read as the reverse complement.
CCTATCTGACTATAATGTTTGTGTCAGCCATGCAGTCGGCGTTTCCGCAGGCTGTATGTTATTTGTTAGAAAACATTTACCATGTGATTTGCTACATTTGTTTACAGATAGGGAAGGGCGCCTAATCTGTTGCGATATGGATATCAGTGGTATGAGCTTTAGATTTGTGTGTGTTTATGCTCCGAACAAGTTACGTGAACGCGAGTGCTTCTTCTTATCTTTAGAACATCATTTCTGTACTGATCGCGCATTGGTCCTCTTTGGAGACTTTAATTGTGTATGTAACGCGCAAGATCGTACGTCACTGAAGCTGAGACATGATCCAAGTAGTGATGCATTGCAACGCCTGATGTGTGATTATCAGCTTGTGGACATTGGGGAAAATGAAAAGGCAGGATGTCGATATACGCACTTCCAGGGCACCTCGCATGCAAGGCTTGATCGAATTTACGTTTCACTTAGCGCACTACCTCTTATATATGGTTACACTGTGCACCCTATATTCTTTAGTGACCATTGCCTAGTCTCAGCATCGTTTGGCAGCCGTCGGTATCAAAGTCGGCGTATGTGCTGGGAGCTGTGGAAGTTTAATAACCAATTACTTTCGCGTGAGTGTTTCTTAAATCGTGTTACTGAGCTTATAGCTCATGCATCATGCCGCAAGGACTTGCCACTATTTGCTGTGTGGGAATTATTCAAACAGGAAGTTAAAATGATAGCTATCGAGGAATCATCAATATTGGCCTTTGAAAAAAAGAATAATTACAAAACATTGTATAAACTTCTGAGTGAACTGCATGAGCTTGAATGCCTACATCCGGGTCAATATATTGATGATATTTATAAGGTCAAGGCACAGTTACAAACTTTGAACGCAGAAAAATACAGAGGCGCACTAGTGCGTGCGCGAGAGCAACGTTTCCTGGAAGAACAGCCTTGCAGTAGGGCCCTTGGTGATGAACGCCGACACGCGCTGTCGAAACAAATACTACATATAGAGTATGGTGGAATCATTGTTAATGACCCTACTCTAATAACTAAAGCGTTTTTCGAGCATTATCAAAAACTATTTCGAGACCACAAGCCATTGGATACAGATGCTGCCAAAAAAATTGTATCGTTGCTGCCCCAGTTAAATCAGGATGATTACAATTACACAAATGAAAACATTGATATCAATGAGGTAACTTCATGCATCGATTCGTTAGCGAAGGGCAAGACGCCCGGCCCCGATGGCCTTACTGCCGAATTTTATCAGTGTTTTCGTTCCCTCTTATCACCATTATTACTTCAGGTGTACCGTGAGGCCTTGGAAGTAGGTTACCTAACCGCCACAATGTACGAAGGACACACCGTCCTTATAGCCAAAAGCGATGATGAGACTAAATTGCAAAAAGTTGACGGATATCGGCCTATCTCCTTATGCAATGTTGATTATAAAATTTTTGCTAAGGTATTAGCTAACCGTTTGCAAGTTGTAATAAGGTCTGTGGTCGGTGATCATCAAACATGTGGCATCAGGGGCCGGTCCATTCAGACGAACATTCATGTTGCGAGATCGGTCCTCGAGTGTGTAGCTGAGGGGTTTGGACAGGTGGCAATGGTACAGCTAGATCTGGCTAAGGCGTTCGACAGGGTAAATCACTCATTCCTGTTTACTGTACTAGAGCATATAAATATCGGGTCCCTGCTCCTTAGAGGCGTCAGGATATGTTATGCTAATGGTTCAACGAGGCTGATAGTGAATGGCTCTCTCTCCGATTCGATTAGGCTTGCATCATCAGTACGACAAGGATGCCCTTTGTCACCGCTCCTGTTCTGCTTGTATTTAGAACCACTTTGTATGAGCATTGTTAAAGAACAAAATTTCCAAGGGTTTAAATTACTGACTAATGAGGTTCGGGTTCTTGCGTATGCAGACGATGTGGCCTTTTTTTGTACAGATAAAGAGAGTGTGATGACTGCTCTTGCAATTACAGAAGAATATTGTGCGGCTTCTGGTGCAAGCGTTAACTTTGAAAAAAGTTCAGGTTTTTGGTTTGGATTATGGGCCACAATGCCATCACATTACGCAGGCATTCAATGGAAAGAAGATCTGCGTTATTTAGGTGTGCCTCTCTCACAGTATAGAAATAGCAACGCTCATTGGTCGGGAGAAGTTGGCAAAATTCAACGTAAAGTGAATTCATGGCGAGGGCGGAATTTGTCAATGTTCTTTCGTGCTGAAGTGTGTAACGTTTTCTTAGCTTCCCGTCTTATGTATGTGCTGCAAGTACTGCACTGCTCACGGCTTCGCCTTCAGGCACTGCATCGCGTATTTGCAACATTTATTTGGAGTTCCAGTTGTGAATCGATGCGGCGCGACAATCTGTTCCTCCCTCTTGAACGTGGTGGTCTAGGATTAGTCCACCTCTTCATCAGGCAAATTGTTTCACGCCTGTTTTTCTTTCGAGACAATGACCATCCATTTTTGCGTGAAATGTTGCAACTCCGTTTAGTTCATTATATTCCTAATATAGTAGTGTCATCAAATGCCAAAGATGTCCCACAGGCTCCTTGGGGCTTTCTTAAGGAGGTCGTTGACACATTTCTTTTCTTGAAAGTTAGATTCAGCCTGGAGTACGTGTTCACTGCGAGTCGAAAAGCAATTTCTGCGGCACTGGTGGACTCTATTTTCCCAGATCCTTTGTATCGTGCACCTTATTTAAACCGACCTTATCAGGATGTACTTAAGCGCGTCCGAAAAATGTGTGTACCTCCTGGAGTAAAAACATTTTTCTTTAAATTACATTCGGAAACACTCCCTGTTAAAACTTGGTTGAATTCGAGGGGTTGCTTTGTGCCGTGGTCAACAAACTGTCGGCTCTGTCCACGTGCCGAAACCATAGATCACTGCTTCATAGACTGTAGGGACGCTGTATTCTTTTGGGACATTCTCCAACGGACGCTCAAAAAGGACATTGACATGACTCCATATACAATTAGGTTTCTACCGTTTAAGGTTGCGGGTGGTCCTCCCTATGACATGTTCATAGTACTTGGTTTACATAGCCTATGGAGAAGTAGACTGTGTGACCGCCATGCCGAAAGCCCGCGATCTACAAAGTCCTTCTTTCGGGAAAGTGCTGCTTATGTAAGAAGTGTCTACGCTGCGCAGGAACCTCCGCCCGACTGGATGCACTTGTTGGATGCATGTGTGTCTTTGCCTGAGTTTTAAGTGTGTAGTCGTGTCCACTTTGTAATACACCTTCAGTTTTCTTTTCCATGTAATAAAGAAAAAAAAAGTACTCGTGGCTCAGTGGTAGCGTCTCCGTCTCACACTCTGGAGACCCTGGTTCGATTCCCACCCAGCCCATCTTGCAAGAGTTGAGCCAAAGCCACCTAGAAAATCAGCCTCTGTAGCACGCCGCAACCTTCGCTTCTCATTCCAACGAGCAGCTCTGTCTCCAGAAGGCATCTCGCCTCGTGAGAGTCTAGCAGAGGCAAGCGCAGCTGCTTATATACCACCGCAAGCGACGGCGCGAGTTGGAGCATGGTTGGAGCCCCGTTTCTCCTCTGTCGTGACGTCACGGTGTCACGTGGTATTGAAGGTGACACCGCCGCGCCTGATGAGCTGAGTTGAGCTCTCGTAATATGCTTCGCATAAAAAGCTCTAAAGAAGTTTGAGATGTAGGAACTCCGTCAAGCGGATTGTCGCTTTTATTCCCATCCCCTATATCAAAATTGTTCTTTAATTTTTGTATTGATGGCAAATGAATATTGTTTCGGTTGTTGTTAAAATTAGCATCAAGAAATAAAAGAACAGATTTTGTGACAACAGCCCATTTGTTCCCCGCAACTAGGGTGGTCCTCCCACTGATCTCTACTTCAGAGGAAGGGGGAGGGGCCACATGGTACATTCAGATCAGTGGGTCCTCCTTCTTGCACAAGCGCCATTCAGTTTTGCTGGTATGAAGTCTACGAGAAATACCAAGTTGAAAAATAATATTTTTATTTCATTCGTCATCAAATTATTCTGCATTATTTTTCTTCTTTGTCCTTACTTTAGCTCTTCTTTCTTTCCAAGTGTGAATTCCACAGAGCAGTTTCTGTAGACAGTAGTTTGACTGCTAAACAACACTTTCTTTTTCGCATTATTCCTTGGTTCTGAGGTAAATATTCACATAACGTTATAATATCGTCGATCATGATAATGTCATGTTTTAATATTGTCGTCATACTCTCACTCCCAAACCCACTCTCCTGCCCCTACCCGCTTCCTCAATGTTCAACCGCCCGCCGGTTGGTCAATCCCCCTCTGCGTGCATCTGCTTTTGCCTGAAGTCATCGTCATCATGATCAAGAACAAGAAGAGAAAGACGAAGCGAACCTGTTGGTAATCGGTTGTTGTCGTAAATAACTGGGGAAATAATGATGTCCATGGAACAAACATTGGAAGCTTCTTCGAGTCTTGAGTCGGGCACCGGTGGAGGCGATTGTACAAGCGACAGGGCACCGACGGGTGACCTCGCTAGCCAGCGAGTTCTGGGCTCTACGCAGCGTAGCACTGATCGTCATCGGTTTGCTCTCGATGCCACCGAGGCAGAGGTGACTACGCGCTTCACGATCTGCTGCGCCCTCACCACTACCTTAGTCGTCATCGTGCTCTTCGCAATCACCGGCTCCGTCTGGTAAGAGCGCCAGCAATGTTGCCACCTCATATCGTCTGTCTATCCTGCCTACTACAGTCTCTAGAATGCCGTGGTCCTGTGAAGGTAGTTGAGCTCATGAACACACAGACACAAAGCAGACGACGATGGCAAATCGCTAGCGCCCTGAGTAGAAGCGCTCTTCATTTCGTGCAGTACCAAGCCTTTGTGCAATCTGGGGCACATGTACAGGGTAGGCGTCTGTCTCTTCGGAGCGTAACAGTTGTTCTCGTTTATCTGTATGATAACCCAGGTGAAGTGGCTGTGCGGCCACCTAAGCTCTTACCCTGTAACCATCGAAATAAATCTCAAGCGCTTTCTTCTACTACGCCTGGACCTGTGCGTGCGGAAGGAGGCTACGATGATGTACATTTTGATGTTTGGTAGAGGTGGCCAAACTTCGCTCTAGTGCACTCGATCGTGGTACTCAGCAAAACTAAGGTGATGCTTTCCAGTTGCTGCTCGGTTTGAAAGTTGCTGCTTACGAGTAGCTGCCGCCACATGGATATGCGAACCACACAGTATTCACTTCAATACGATGAACCTCGCAGTTTCCGCCGTATGATTTTAGCCTTGCTACCCACACAGTATGCTAGCGCTCAGGCATGAAGTGACGATGTGCTAACATGTGGCGCTCAGTTTCGCTCTTTAATACCGAGTTACACCAACCAACCGAGCATGCCAATTTATTTCTATTAAATATTCCACACCTCTATACTTGCGATAGGCTTAAGAAGTTGATGTTGTATGCTTGTGGGTTATGTCTCTAGATAAATGAGGGATCGAAACCGTGATTGTTGTCAATTTAGATATCTTTTGGATCGATAGTCGCCCGAAATACGCGTGACACCAATAATGTGGGAAAGCAAATTGCACAAAGAAGCCAGTGGCAGCCATTGAACGGAAGGCTAATGAATTATTATTTAGGCCGATCAGTGTAACGAGGCCTTATCAAAGTTGAGCAGTGGTAATTTATGTTCTATGAAAGTTCTGTGAAACGGTTGTGAGGCTGATGCAACGCTTCGAAGCTGGCTGTAATCTCTTTTAGGGTTTCAAAGCAGAGTTTCATTTCATTGCATACTGTTTGAGGTCACCAGAATCGTGTATTTTAGACCACCAACGTCAAATAAGCTCAGAGTATGATTACTTGTAAAGCCCTTGTGGACTTCCACGTCCAAAAATTCGAAAGCTAGATGTGCGTAAAAGGCCAACTGCAACAAAATTTCGAACCACGTAAAATGCCTTGTTTCAGCTAATGCACTTACAGAGCAGCCTTCATGCAAAATTTACATTTGACATACGAATTAATGCATTACGAAAAGCTCGCAAAAAGCCGCGATTTTTTATACCAAAATTGGTCAAATAGTGCAGTTTCTCCCGGAAGGCGGTACATTGATTGCGATAGCAAATTATCAGATAGCTAAAGTAAGGATAGCAAATTTATTGGCCTATAAAGTAGTAAACATTTGCTTACTAACGAAATGAGCAAGCATGGTGCCACGTGCGCTCCGGTAAACATGGGCACATCTCACTCGATGACTGCAGACAGTCGCTGTCAAAACGCTGGCGTAAAGAAGAGCGGCAGCAGCCGCGAGCGAATCGCCCGTCGTGCTGCCTCTCGCTTCGACGCGAACTAAGCGGTGAGAACAGCGCACACGAAGCTATCAGCCCTCGGCGCGCCTATAGACTCTATATTCACCGCAGATTGCTTTCAAGATAGGGCCCGTTCTACCGCGTTCAGCCGCGCCGTACGCAGCCGCCGCCGCGAAGACAGCGCGCTTCCTCTGCAGCTTCTTCCCTTGCAAGCGCGAGACCATCCTCGGTCTACCCTCACACGCTTTCACTCGCACCCAGAGCACACGGCGCGCGGCCGCAATGTTATGGCATTTAAACTTTATACGAAACATCACTGCGACGGTGAAGCCGACGACGGCGGAAATGCGCCTGGGGTGTCCATATTGCTACGGTATAGTATTTCCAATGACGAAGAAGCGAGCAGTAAGAAGACGACGACGACGATTGGAAGCTAGTGCGGGTTGTTGCCTCTTGGCAAGGCGCGGCGTATTGCGTTGTAAATATAGTTGTATATAGTTTTTCATCTGCGTCTTCTTACGTAACAATATAATTGCTATCTCAATGAAACATCGGCATTAACGGTCATTGCAAAATGATTGATAACCCAGGACGTTCGGCTGCTCGGCATGGCCTCCGAGATTAGGCGATGCCCAAGTCTTGCCTGCGGTGCATTGAAAAACCTCAAAGGCGACGTGCGGGGACCTGCACATCATATTCGCTAACCTCCAGATTCACGCGTCATCTGCTTATAGGTTCTACTTAAATGCTATTAAGACAGGAACATTCGACAATTACCAACTCGGCAGCATTCCGAAGGCTGCTGCAAAGGTGTAATATAATACTACTCATTTATTGCTAGTTTAGTCAAGCTGATACGCCGTTTCAGATGGCCTTTAATGCACTCGTCCAACCTTATGCTGTGAAAGTTTGTTCCTACGAGTGAGCCTGCACACATTTAACGGGGCTCGCTTCAATGATTACGAGTGGGCACTTTGCTCACGTAATGGAGGCTAGTGTGCAGAGCTCTCACCCGTGCGGTTTGTTACGTGCGCCGACAGGTACCGCTACGTGCTGCGGCCCAGCCTGCTGTTCGAGCGAACGACGAGAACCCGAGAGGAACAGCGCCAGGTCGTGGTTGTAGTTGTCGAAGCTAGGAACATCACGCCACTGGCACAATCCATGTCTGCTCACGTCGGTCGCAACCACTCTCGCTCGACCGGGGCAAACACTGCGGCTACTACTACGCCATTGCGCACTATGCCGAACGGTTCAGTCGCCAATGCGGCGACGTTGACCTTACCTGAGGAGTTGCTACCTGCGCCCTTGTAACAGCGAGGGCACGCCCAAAGGTCACGAATTAGCGCTACATGACATACTACTGATAAACAATTCGTTGCAGTGCATCGTGTGACTTGTGCTGACTCGCATCTGCACATTTTCGTTTTATTGAGAGAAGAATAAACAGAGGAGTTGTCGCCGTTTGCTGGCAACGTGTACCCCTTTTGACTTGATTTATAATATAGTATACGCTAAAAATAAAGACAAACATACATTATTTCATTAGGTAATCCTTAAACAGAAGAAAATGCAACAAACTAAAAGCACTATAGTCTCTTTCGAAAAGTGCTTGTTAAAACAAAGTCCATGGACGTCTAGGGGGCACAGTTTGTAGACGCATGAATGAGACAAAATTACGCAGTATGCAGCAGAGTCAATAATTCTAACGAATGTCAGCTTCTTCCAAAAAGTGTTGAAGCGCTTTCATTGCTTTTTGACGTACCTTTGTTAGGCCATGGGCCTAACATCGCCTATCCTTATACCAGCAAACATTCGGACATACCACAAATAAAACATCCTTCACGAACGCACTAGGTCAACGAAAGCGGAAGATTGGTTTAAAGGCGACTTCCGCATTCATTTCTTCACTCTTAAAGAGAAAATGTTGGATCATTATCTTAGCGCGGATAATATTTTTAGCTGATTTCAACTCTGGCGCTTAGGCGTTTCCAGGACACACAAACATCTATGACAACTTCAAGCACCCTTGGATGGGACGGTGTGGGATTTGTATATGTCCGGTGTTTTTATAACTTTCTTTTAGCTGCGCTAAATTTTTAAAAAAGTATGTCTGTGGCAGTTAGCACAATTCTAAACCTTGAACTAAATTACTCGATGAGGCTGCCCATCGCTTCTACAATAAATCAGCATACTTAAAAAAAATAATTAACCGAATGACACTAATTAGCTTTTTTAAACACTTACTACGCGGCCCATATTTCAATCCGCGAATGGTAGCCGGTGAGTTCGCAAAGCATATCCACTTGGAACGAATTCTCAGGTCTACAAGAGCTTCGAGATATTCATTTTGAAAGTGTCCAACTAAACGCGTTGGCGTTCCAGGTAAACTTGCCTAACGCAGTTGCGCAGAGCGGTGAAGGGATAGGACTTGAGCGAGAAAACAACACATGACACCTGAGCGCGAACTATCAACTGGTTTATTTTTCCGCAAACGAAGCGTACATATAGCCTTCATGAATGCGCAGGGGTGCTCTTCCCATTCTATCTACGCCCTATATTGTCAGTGATTATGCTAATCCCTTTATTGCTGAGTGAAAAAGACGGCGCGCTGACACATGAGCCCTGTGGGTCTGTCTTGATATGATGTGCTTTCACCACTTTTCTTTTCTTTGGTTCCTATTTTTCAGCAGGATCGCCATCTTTTGGAAGATAGCCTTCGACTTGCATGAAGCGCAATGAGTGTGTAGGCGCCCTGGTATTTCTATCAGGCTGCAGTTGTAACGGTGTTCGCGCAGTCTGTCATTTATGCACTTGCCTGTTTGGCCCATGTAATTAGCCCCACATGACAAAGGTATCCTGTAGACTACTCCGGTCACGCAGTTAATAAATCTTTTGTCGTGGTTTATAGTACATGCATTCTGGGTGTCCCTTTCTGCGGTCATTCCGTTAACTTTTGTGCACAATCTCTTTAGCTATTGCGGTGCTAGGAGGACCATTCATATCCCATACGTAGCAGCTATGTTTTTCAGTCGGTGTGATAATGTGTGCATGCACGGCACGGTTATGAAAGGCTTGCCCTTCGCATCTTCATTTGGGCCTTGCCCACCAGGGCTTCTTTGAAGCAAAGCATTCATGACCATTTAATAGCTTCCATCATGAACGCCCTAGGTTTATGCCCTAGGTTCTTTACGAACGTAGGGCAAGTAAGCCACTTTTACCATTTCATTCCACGCATACGAAGCTTTTGAAGAGGGGAATCGCAAAGATGTGTTTCAGCGAAGCACTGAAAAAGTCGTGCCAGCGCCTAATGCAGGATAGTTTCGGACAGCAAGCCTCGTGTTTAAGCGGCGCTGGTTACCCGGGCCACGTCTTGTGTCAGTCGTAGAAGGACTGCTTAAGAAGGCACAGGAAAGCAGTTCGGAGCAGGTGCGTCCCACAAGCACTGACATAAACAAAAGGTTGCTGTCATCCCCTACATACATAGGTTCTCCGACAGATTAAAGAAGTTTGCTGGAAGGAGCGGCATCAGCGTTGTATTTTCGGCACCTAATAAATAGGTCAGCCTGTGTAGAAACACAAGGCCAGATATATTCACGCGTACCGCATCTGAAAAGGAACATAAAAACAAATTCATTGATTGCCTCGCAGGTGTGGTATACCGCATTGCTCTCGGGTGTGGACGATCCTACATTGGTCAAACAGGTAGATGCATAAATGGCCAACTACGAGAACACAATAACAAAGTAAACAAAGTGGCTGCCGACGGCTTTCTTGCCATCCATTGCAAGAGATCCAAATGCGAACCCACATTTACAGAAACAGTCATCATGAGTAGAAACACGTGTGAGATGGCGCACTTGATAACAGAAGCTAGACGCAAATCAACATTTGGTGACACATGCGTCAGTAAGCCTTTCATTTCATTATCTCCAGAGAGCTCTATTATCTTTGTTGGCGTTGAACGTGTACATGCCTGTCAATCTGTGTGGAACATAAGTGCTTGCGTGTGGTTCACTGTTTTTTGTTCACGTTTACCGAAATTTTACATGCGTTGTAGGACGTTTCGAGGGTGTATATATAGCGACGAGAACTGGAAATAAATTGATTGTTGAAAGTTATCGCTGTGTGTGTCAGATGTGCCTGTCTGTTGTCCTTGTCGTTCAGCTTGTGCTACAACAAGATATGCCGCACCAATACAGTGAGAAACAAAATCAGGTTTGATTCCCGAGTGCATTTATAAATATTTGGACTGTTTCACATTCTACAACATCAGCTTGTAGACAATGGCCCTATAATAAAACCCTGCTGGGCACCTGATTTCACGCGGGCTCAGTTTGAGCTTACAGCATCGACTGTTACAAATTGGCTTCTCATGGAAAGATATGGCTGCTATCCACAAAAGCAAGGACTAGTTTTTCAGAATTGGGTTGAGTTTAAGCAGTAATTTCTGATGACTAAATGAGACTTTAATTCAGGAGATGCGAGACGTCCCTGGCCCGTCATTTCCATCTGAAAGAAGCCGAAGCACGTGTTCCTATTTCAAGGCTGAAGAAGTGCTAGATGCATCAGCACAGGCATCAATGCACGACCAAGTTTGTTGCTCCATCTTCAGTTGGACCTTTCCCTCTTGATGCCAAATTAACTTAAAATAATAGTGTCCAAACCGGGGCATGAACATGAACGCAATACTGTGTATCCACTTCTGAGAAGAGTGCCGATAAGAAAGCATTTTCACTCTGAGGGGCATGTTCAGTGGACAAAGGAGGTGATGATGATGACGATAATTATGGTGATGCTCAGCTGTGGCACGGACACACAAAGACTCATTGGCCAAAAATCGGGCGGAGGGAGACAGTGGACAAGTAAATAATAAAATTGCATTTACCTTAGTGTTTCCAGTCCTGCGATGAAACCCTGGCAGCATAAAGAAAGCGCGTTCGCGGCGACTAGAACATCTCTTCTAGAAAGGCTGGCCACTCTTACACCTTCCTTTCACGTACATGCGACGTTTCATTGCGTTTGTCAACAATTTTTCTTCTTTTTGCTTCTACTGGCCATCTCTCGGCGTAAACCCTACAGTGTACTTGAGCTGTTACCCGAAGCCATAGAGTTTGTCTTATCATTATCAACATCAACAACTACATCGAGAACTATGAAACCATCATCATCAATGACGCGTGACCGAAGAAGAAAAAATGGAAATCGGGGTACAGTCGAGAGCGGGCATTGCTGCAGCTCAAAATTTTAGCTACTCGACACGGACACGTCTCGAATCTCCTGCGCTAACGTCCCAAAATGCTGAAGAATCCACGGTGCGTCGCGTGCAAGCTGGAACCGCTGAGACCATGGACTGCGGAACGGCTTGCTTCGTTTGCTCGAGTGTCCTCATTGTGATTTTCTGCATGGTGGCTGTGGCCCTGTGGTACAGCAACCTCGTCAACCCTGGGCAGGTCTTCCGTGGGGCACTAGGCTTGAGAGCTGCGTTGAGAAGCGGGACTACGAAACCTCCCGTGACCGTACACTGGATCGGCGAGCCGCAAACTTATTTCAACTTTGATGGGAATGACAGCGACGTCAGGCCAGTTTTTCAGCCGGGCAACGCAAGCCTGCACAGAAGTACAGGCCTTGGCATGGCAATCCCAACGGCGCAGAACGGTAGAAACAACATGGCGCCATCAACGCAAGTACTATAGAAGACAAGAGTCGACGAACAATATATTTCCTACTGCAAAGGGTGCGAAAATTGATTGTCAAATTTCGCTCCGATCAAGATGAATAAATCGCCGCGTTTAAGTGTTAGTCCTGCATAACCTTGAATGACGAAGACTGTGCTCACCCAGCTCAATAGATACAGAGAGTGAGTGTGAGCATGTGTGTGGTGTGCATGTGTGCGTGTGCGTGTAATACTTTGCCTTTTCACATGTATTTCTCATACAGGTTGCTGCCTACAGTACATGAAATTATTCAGAAAGTATATCTCGTATACTATGAAAGAGGGTGAAAAATTAAAAACCTTGAAACAAGCATTGAAACAAACATTCATTAATTATTTCCTTCGTGCATTTGCAGCACATATTGCAATTTACGAATTGTAGCCGGTAGATTTGCAAGACGAATACACTTGGAATGAATTCCCATGATGACACTATTTTCGACATGTGTGCCGTTAAACTGGCCGTAAAAATGCGCACTTGTTCTATTTACATTTTTAAATAATTCCCTTTATGCATTGAAGCATAAAAGTAATTCGAACGTCGATGTATTTTGTTTCATACTTTGGGAAGTAATACCTCGAAACAGATGTCATCCTGGAGATTCATTTCAAGTCGATACTTCTTGCAAGCTCATCGGCTACAACTCGTAACTTGTGATACGTGCCATAAAGTATTTATTAAGAAGCTAAATAGTGAATTTTGGTTAAAAATTGAATATGTGTTTCGATTTTTCATGCTAGTAATGTCCGTCTCTTCGAATAATCCCGCACAAGGACAATAATTATGCTATCTGCCAAAGGCGATTTTTAGAAATCCCGGAAAACTTAAAATGACCACCCCGTATTGTTGCAGCTTCACGGCGATGTCCGACTGTTCCCATATATGTGCTTCACAGCTTACACGTTTCCAGTGTGTCATTTATAAAACAAGCCCATATTTCACATAAATCGGCGATAAATGGCCTTACATGTCCCCAGAGATATATTAAGAGATACTAAACATATCCTTTGCATGTAAGATCTTGCTGGTCATCATGTAAAGATGCTTGCGATGTTGCATCACTGGCTGTATAACACCGTAAATGAATTTCCTTTAACAAACAAGCTTATTAAGAGACCCAACAGTCCCATGCTGCCCTCTGTAGTCAGTGTAAGAATGAAAATCACCGTATGACGGTCAAGGTGATAGGATGCAAGCTGTGATTTTGTTTCGAAAAACTTATTTCGTTTCGCCTCATTGGAGCAAGTAATTATCCAATTAATTTAGCGCGTTAAACAGGTAGCCATTGACAACGAACACGATTACACACTTGTAAACTGTCGACTACCACGTTCTTTTCATAGTTCAACAGGTTTGATGTCTCAGTAGTGTATCGTGCTCAACCTACCGATAAACGCTCGCAGCCCAAACAGAAGCGCAGCGACTACATTTCCTCGGCCTTTGAATTTAGTTTCATTGTTTCCATTTTCGTTATTGCTACATTAGATTGCGAAGTGACCCGGCTAATGTACGAGTTAACAGAAGGCAGTGGCCTGTGAAATAAATGGACCTAAACTCTGCGTTTGATGGGCGTAAGAAACCGTCCCTCCTCAGGGGTAGTAGGGCGCAAAGCAAAATATGTGAGCGCATCAGCCGTTGCTCAGGAATACCAAGCTAAAGGAATCAAGTAAAAGAGCTAAGCCTTTTCAATAACAGGAATGGTAAAAGTGGCGCTGCTCCCCTCATTACCAAAGCCCCCTCCCCCCTCATCAGGTACATAAAACATCTCACCGAAATCAATGCTCAGATAGGGTATGCATAATTAAGGAGGCATTAAAATAGAAACAAGCAAAGCAACGATGAAAGAGGAAAGGTGTGCAGGCTTCATCAAGTAAAATACTAGGCATTACTCTAACTTTGGAACGTTATGCAAAAGAATAACGTAGCAGCTCTTAAGGACTCGAGAACATTTTGCCTTGAAGTGTATAAGAAATATTGCCGGCATGGACACTGCATAGTGTGAGAGCTGTAAGGCTAAGAGTATGTGATCCGAGATCACACGCGTTTTCATTGCCTTCGCCGCATTGCTTATAGTATCAGAGGACACGCAAACAGCACGGAACTTGTCTGACAAGCTGCCAGGAGCACTGACCTCCCAAACAATTATTTATTCTACGATTTGTATAGATTTTCTGTTGACATACTTTTTCAACGCATGCTAATGTCTATGAACTTCCCGCTAACAACCAGTTCGAAAATCTTATGGCTCCTAACCGACAAAGGGAATTGAATTTGTTGATTGTAACTCGCCATTCTCTTAATAGTGAAGCGTATTTCCCGTGAGCACGATCGAGAGGTTCTGGCACGTAGCGCCAACCTTCTTCTTTAATCATCGAGCAATCCGCACATTATATTGAACAGGTTTGCAAACTAATTTCTCAGGCTGCAAACAGCACGTACGTTCGACATGGTCAAAAGAAGCAGGTGTATAGATAGCGTCCAAATATATGCGCCAGCGACCGGCTTCCTCCGAATGACTAAAACCAATTTCGAAGGTCATGCTTTTACTCGGTGCGTGCACTGGCAGAAATTTCAGAGCCGCAAACACGTCGTGGTCTCCATGTATTGAACACCACATATTGGGATTCGTGGCGCTTCGCAAGAAGAACGTAGACATTTTGTAAGTTATAGACAACATTAATGAATTTTTAGGGTAAACATCGTAATATTTTTATAGTGAAATATAAACTAAAAAGTTCCAGGCCGCTTAAGCTTTGTCTTTAAGAGCGGAACGCGATAGCATTCAAAGATCCATGACAGCTTCTCACGCTTCCTGGCAATTGCAGCGTATGTAACCGTAACGTTTTCCTGGAAGCGCTGGCGGTTAACTTTATGCACGAAAACGATCTTTGTGGCTCTTTTTCTTCTCTTGTTTGTCCCCCGCCCCCCCTACGCAGGCGCCGCCGCTGCCGCGGATGCGCGGAGGCCAGCGCCATCTAGATGGCGTTGCAAGGAACCGAGCGGGGAGCGCCGCTCCTCCAAAGACAGACCTTAAGCGGCAGCTGAAAAAAAAGGTTTGTGTTTGAGTTTCCGCGTAGCAGAATTAGGTTTTCTCGTATATGCAAATTACAATCAGACGTTATCATGTCTGTAGGTTGTCTGTAAATAGCATTTTACAAATTTTCTGACGCATTTTGCTTTGAGAAATTCAAATCATTCAGTAACGCCTATGCGCCACGCGAAGCGCCTGCGTGGTTCGGGATGCGTGATTCTTGATTACTTTTATTCATGCGGACATCGCCGCCGGTGCCGGTGCCGACGCCAGATTTTCCGCGACACGGGGCCCTTAACACTATCGTGTTAATAATTGATCATCGATTGCGAAGGTCAGTTAGACCTTGAAAAAATTTTAGTGGACCCGCCAACAGACCTTTATAGTCTGCAGAGTCGTTGCGGCTAACTTCCCAATTTATTTAAGAGCGTAGCTTCCAAACCACGCGCCGCCAGCAGGGCGCATGAAGTGATAAAGCACACGCCCAAGGAGTTTTCAGCACCGGCGCGCATAGAGCTCATTGCGCTGTCGTGTTGCCAAAATTACGCCGTTAATTTTTCCTGAACTGCCCTGGCGCTGGCGTTGAACGCATCTTAATGGAGAGCGGACCGGCTGCAAACAAGAAAGGCAGGCGAGCCTCAGGGCGTGCAGCCGCAAGTGAGGGCTTACGCAAAACACGTTCTAGTGCTTCTATCTGGCGGCAAGTTTATATGACGCAAGTGGGGGCCGGCGTGTTGCGTAACCAGATCATAAATACCGTCGAGGCCGCGTTTCCAGCCTCGTCTGGACAGCGATGACGCATTATTTGATGACTATAGGCTATCATCAATGAATCTTCATCGAGTGCTAGCACGCGAACATCTAGCCAAAGTGGTCCTTGAGTATATTCTAGGCAATTTCGGGATATATCTCGAGTGTCACCCAGTTCATCTCATTTGGGTTATATTAGGATACATTTCCTTATTGCGGGTTCATGGGTAAGCTTTTTTTTTTCTTTCGAGTTTTCGGTAACAAGCACATCGTCAACACAGACTCTACAAATGTATTATTAACACAAAGACAGCAGCAAGAACATGCTCACGTGATATACCGAAGCCGTCGTTCTTAGGTTCAGTTCATTTGTACCCGAGCTGCACCAGTTTTGTCCCGAGCATAGAATCTAAACAACGTGCAGCGGAAGAGATGCCCGGTTGAGCTGAGGTGAACGTAGCCTGGCAAAGTTTGCCGACATTAACTCCACCACCATACCGACCTACGCCTGAACATCAGGCCGCGCTGCCTCATCGTAGTAGTGAGCGCCGCACAGCAATACATAGACTCATATTCACAAAGAGCAATCTGATGTACCGGAAGGACCTAAAATTTGTGCCACTGTTGCCAAACTTGGAACGCATAGTAGGCTGCAAAAGAGCTCTGTTTACATTTTCCTTGCAGTCAAGCTTTGGTACCCTAGAGTGCCTGACCTACTAAAGTCGGAACATTCATTCATTAATTCTTCAAGTTGTCTCGCATAATGCGAACGCTTGGTAAATGACCTCCACTCCTGACGACGACAAGGAGTGCCTTACCCCACGGTTGCAAGGACACTTCCATTTCTGTATGGCACCGGGCACTGAAAACGAAGTGCTTTGCGCGAATCAAAGATTTATGTACAGCGCCGATGATGGCGTTGAGCGGCGTGTGTCGTTGAGGGTCTTTCAGCAATGTTTGGTGCACATCCAACCTAGGTGCATGCGTAGATATAGTGGTCCCTCTCATGTCTGTCCCGATGATGGATGGCGGATGTATGTGCACAGCAAACATTTGGAAGTGGCATTAGATCTCCGCGTGCCGTGCGATGTGCTGTCTCGTGAGTTTCGCTGAAGTTGGCTGCGGCCTTTATGATGGTTGCCACGTATACCTGCATTTAGTGCGTTAGCAATTGTAGGGCTATTCTCGCACTTTCTGGTGGCTATCTTTATATCTGTCTATTAACAATTTTCCTGCCTACCTGGGTCACTGGGTAGTCCGTGGTCGAATGGGTAGCGCATCGGGTTGCTGTGTTGAGGTAACAGAGTTCGAAACCAACCCTCCGGCAAATCAACTTGACTCACTGTAGATGAGGGACTGGAGAGGTACCGCTGTTTGAAGAAACTCTTTGGCGCCGTAATAGGTATGTGCCACTCGATCTGGGCAGGTCTCCAATGAACTTCTCTGATGTCAACTTGAGTCACTGAGTATGTGCCAGTAGGTGTGTCCCGCTTTTCAGAGAATGTCTTTGATGCCAACTTGGCGTAACTAGCAACGAGGTTGGCGTAATAGTTCTGCGGAAACCCGCAAGGTGGAGAGAAGTAATTAATAAAGAGAAAATCAGACATCCACTCTTTCGTAGCAATTGCTACAAGGAAACCCATACGGGTGCCTCGAAAGAAAAGCCTCGCAGTTGAAGAAAAATTCGGTCTGATCCGAGACTCGAACCCGGGACCTCCGCCTTTCCGAGGCAGCCGCTCTACCATCTGAGCTAACCAGGCGGCTAGCAGATGGCAGGGCGCAGTCGAATTTGTCAACAACTCGAAGCAATGGCAAGACTTTGACGTAGTAGTAGACGGACCGAATCGACAGTGGTCTTGGGGCTGTTTCGAGGGGGAGGCACAAAGGAAACTCATGGGCTTGCCCGCTCCTTGGCTGGCACGCGTTTAAAATAATTGCCCGATGTGACAGCTGTGAAGTATGTTTCCTGTATGGTCACCTACTGCGACAGGGTGACTCAGTTGAGCATAGTTTCGAATTTCACTGCACAGCAAGGCAAGGAATTAAAAATTGTGGTTGTCCTCACCAGAGGCGTTTCTGTTTGGCAGGGCTGACTACATCAAGACCCTTGATTTATTCTTATTTATTTTTTTCCTTTTGTCATTTTCATGAGCTATGTCTTTTGATAAGTGTTTATGCCTCCATAGGGAACACATAGCTTTTTGTTTGTTGTCTGCTAAACGATCTCCCTTTGTTTGTCGATTGCCTCAGAGCTGCATGAATTGCGCCTTCTTTGAGACACAATTGAAACTAAATTGATGAAAACGTTAGCCACGCTACCATTTCAACCTTGTTTATGGGCGTTGGCGCGGAGCTCCTCTATGGCTGTCTTTCTGGCGCTCGCTGGTTCTAACCTCGAAATTAGCTATGGGAGAAGGTATGATTGCCTGGCATATCTCGGAGGTGGTTTGTGTGCGTGCCTTGTAGCTGATCGGGCGCTGTGCAAATCGGATCGCTAAATGCCAGTTCCCAGCCTACGACCTGCAGCCAACCCTCCCTCCAAGATGGCCATTGCCCTTGGGCCTGATCCTCCAGGCGAGCCCGGGACTTCGGGCCGGAGCTGAGACTACTGAGAAACAAAGGGCTCTTCAAGGGGCACCGATGAGCTGCCGCTCTGCGAGCCCTCTTACTGGCGTTGTACGCGCTGTCGTGATCGGCCGTTCACCCCGCGACATCCTCCAGTCACGGCTAGCGCGATTATGGAGAATGGGCCGACGGCCACGTCAAAATGGTTCTCCACACGGATGATTTATGGCGAGCACGGCAGTACCTCGGCCAGGAGAGGTTTGCGCAAACAGTGCAAGAATGCGGTTCGTCACCTATCAGCCGCTCAAATTGGCATGTCCACGCCGGGGACGGAGTCAGTGTACGATCCCCCTTTCCCTGTTTGTGCCCAGTTATGCGCGTGCGTTTCCGACAAAGCTTCCTTCGGTGGGAAAGGGCAAGAGACTTCCGGATTGGTGGGACCTGATGTCATCGGTCTCCTGACGCCGGATTGAGGAAGTGACTGAACAATGACCACGCAGGGCATAAAAAGAGCAACGGCCTGCGGGAGTGATCGGCTGCTACAACTTCTTTGGCTAATAAAATTGGGGCAGACTTTTTTATTCGCCCTCGTATGTGCCCTTGGTAATCTGCCGTTCTACAATGACAGAAAAGATCCCTTCAGTTTTTGCAATACTGAATGGAAACGAACCAACATCACAATGTTTTCTCAGGGACAGCAGCCCGATGCATTAGTAGGCTGCGCCACAAATGCAGAGGCTATGTGCCGCTCTTCAATTAACCTCTCATCGAGGCACGACCAAGAAGTGTAGAGAATGCGGAGCACCCGACACCACCGACGGGCACGAGTGCACGCCACATTGTCTATTGTGCGGCAAGAGCCACGTCACGGGAAGCTGGGAGTGCCGGAAGAAGTTTGAGACCCCTTTCATCATCCGCCAGCGCCGACGCCAGCGCCGCGATCGGCAGGCTCGAGAGCGGGAAGAGCAGCTTCATCCACCGCAGCCACGGGGTGACGACCACCGCAGCCGGTCTAGGGAGAGGCGCTCGTCGTCAGTCTCCTTCGCGGACGGGGAGTCGACCGGTGACGGCGGCACCACGGCCGGAAGACGTCGGTCAAGCAGCCGGGGTCGGAGCCGGAGCCGAGGTCGGAGCTGGAGCCGCTGCGGCCGGTCGAGATCGCGGAGCGCCCCGAGGCAGCAGCCGGGGAGCCAAGCCAACCGTGGAGGCCGGGGCCAACAGCAGCATCAGCAACGAAACCAACAAGGAGCCCAATCACAGGTGACGTCCCAAAGAAACTGGGCCAGCATAGTGACAGGGAGGGGGAGCGAGGTGCATCCCGAAATAGTTACACTTGACACAGTTAAGAGTCTACAGCAAACCATCCAAAACATGCAGACAAAGATCGCACAACAGGATACAAAGATCCGCGCCTACGAGAGGGGTTGCTTCCCACAACCAGTGGACAGGGACCGACACCCTAGCACGGCAACTAGCGCCCTATCAGTTCCCTCACCGACTTCGGTGCCTATTAGCATACCAACAACTACCGAAAGTGAAGAGTCCGATATGGACTCCCAGGGTCCACCGAACAAACGAAAAGCCAGCCTCATTCACAGGACTCCCACTACAGCCCCAATTGAGGACGCAGACCTAATGAAACGCGTAGAGCAACACGTTGAACGCGCGGTCAAGGCGGCCATGGACGCCATCCTTCCTGCGATTTTTGAACGCTTCCAGCAATTAGAGAACCGCATGACGGCACTCGAACAGAACCACAACACGCTAGCCGCACAGTTCGCACAAATCGCACAATACATCCCAAAATTAGCGCCCGTCCAGCCGGAGCAGACTCTCCCTCACCCCGCGGTCGTTCCTCAGGTGGCACCCGTCAGCGCAGCGGCGGTCCTCCGCCCATCCCGCCTGGACCTGGCCGTCCACACACTCCCCAACAATCAACATGGCTGTAACAACCAATAGCACCTATCACGTTTGGCAGTGGAACTGCCGCGGATTCAAAAAGAAGAAGGCCAACCTTCACCAGCATGTTAATAACACGGCACAGCAAGAATCATACAAACCTGATATCATAGCGCTACAAGAAGTCAACATGGAAGCCGGCTTATCCTCTTACCGGGCTTTCCATTGCCGTAACAACTCCAAGAAAGTCACTACGCTCGTACGCCGAGAACAGGTGACGGCGATCCACGAGATCGAAACTTCTCCCCCCTCGGGCATCCCCCACATTTTCCTGGAGATCATCCCAACGCGCACGTCAGATCCCAGCCTATTCATCCTCAACGTATACGTCGCCCCGCATGCAGACCCGAAGCTCGATGCGATTTTTCGCTCGGCCCTCAAAGTCAGCCGCGACTGCCCCCTGCTCATCGTTGGGGACTTCAACGCCGGTCATACTCTGTGGGGATACCTGGGCGACACCCGCAAGGGTAGACATCTAGCAGAAGCCGCGCAAGAGCTGGGCCTCACGCTAATCAACGATACTACCAACCGCACCAGAATCGGCAGCCGAGGTCAGGTAGACACTAACCCTGACCTGACGTTCGTCGTCCACTCGCAAGACTACGCATGGACGAACACCGGCGAAACTCTGGGAAGTGACCACTGCATCCTTCACACGGAAATCTATGCACGCGGCAAGCGTCGGCGGAAGCATCGCTTCTCGGTTACTAACTGGGACAAATTCCGCGAGTCCAGAAGAATGCGAGCCAATGAGGGGTCCATCGCCAATATCTCATCCTGGACGAGCCAACTCCTGGCGGACGTGGAAGAGCATACGGAACATCTTGACCCGGAGGACGCCCCGGAAACCACCAACATCGACAGCAGGCTGCTCCACATGTGGCAGGCAAGATCGAGCATGCTCCGGCGTTGGCAACAGCAGGGGAAAGATAACCAAGCCCTAAAAGAAAGAATCACTCGACTCGACGCAGAGATCTCCGATCACGCGACCGAGGTCACCCGGCAGCAATGGTACCAAATATGTGATCGCATGAGGGGACGCCTCAGCTCAGCCCGGACGTGGCACCTCCTACGCCACCTCCTGGATCCGGACACCACCAGGGTCGAAGGCAGAAGAAACATGGCCAAGTTAATCCACAGGCATGCTCAGGACCCGGGGACGTTCTTGGCAGAGATGCGAGACAAGTACATCGGCCCGCAACTCAAGACACCGTTACCTGCGGCCTACCAGGGCCGGCCGAACGCGCACATAGACGAAGACATTACGTTCGCTGAGGTGTCGGCAGCCGCCTATAAGCTGCGGACGAACTCGGCGCCGGGTTCGGACCGCGTTACCAACAAGATGCTACGCAACCTGGACGAGGCCGCAATGGAGCAGCTCACAGAGTTCATGAACGAATGCTGGAAGACGGGCGCCATCCCGGAAGAGTGGAAGACGTCAACGATCGTCTTTATACCAAAACCAGGCAAACCACTCAATGCGGACAACCTCAGGCCGATTTCCCTGACATCATGCGTCGGCAAACTGATGGAGCACGTGGTCCTAGACCGTCTCAATGAACACGTAGAAGATGGGGACGAGTTACCCCACTCTATGTTTGGTTTCAGGCCACACCTGTCCTCCCAAGATGTGCTCCTTCAGGTAAAAAGGCAGGTGATGCAACCCGAAAGTCCGGCGGACGCTCGCCGATTCCGGTGCCTCCTGGGCCTCGACCTGAAGAAGGCCTTCGACAATGTCGCCCACGCAGCGGTGCTCGAGGGGCTGACCCAACTGGGTGTCGGAAACCGAGCGTACCAATACGTCCGAGACTTCCTCACCGACCGGAAGTGCCGGATCAAAGTCGGCGAACATGAAACTGAATTTATAGAGCTGGGGAGCCGAGGCACGCCGCAGGGATCAGTCATCTCCCCTTTTCTCTTTAACGCGGCGATGCGCGGGCTCCCGGAACTGCTGTGCTCTATCCCTGGGCTTCACCACAGCCTTTACGCTGACGACGTGACGTTATGGGCAGCGGCGGATGATCCACAAGCTCTTCAAGAGATCATGCAACGCGGCATCGACGTCGTACAAGCTTATGCGGAGTCAAGGGGCCTGACGTGCTCACCGGAAAAATCCGAATACCTCCTGATCAAGCCCAGCAGGAGTAGCTGTCCCAGGGGATTACCACGGAGAAGGCGCTTCCTTGAGCTTAAAGTCGGAGAACTTACCATCCCGGAGCGCCCCAGTATCAAAATATTGGGGCTAGACTTTCAGAACACGCTGCGCTGCGGGCTCATGTTAAAGAAACTCCAGAAGGCGACCAACTACACACTACAGCTCATTCGCCGGGTGGCTAATCGGCACCACGGCATGGGCGAGGGCGATCTGCTTCGACTTGTGCAGGCATACATAACCAGCAGAACCATGTACTCGACACCATATGTCAAACTCGCAGTCACAGATTTAGCCAAATTAAACACCATGATCCGACGAAGCACAAAGGCTGCCTTGGGCCTTCCGGACCACGCGGCCACCGCAAGGCTAGAGACCTTAGGCATGCATAACACGATCGAGGAGCTCTTGGACGCTCACCACACAGCCCAAGTCCGTCGTCTCTCGCTAACCCCGGCTGGCCGCACAGTCCTCCGGAAGCTCAGTCTCGAGGCTATCCCCGAAATTACAGAGTACGTAACGATTCCGCGAAAGGTGAGGGGGCATATTTGTGCCCCACCTCTACCCCGCAACATGGACCCCGAGTTCCATCAGGGCCGTCGGCAGGCCCGTAGTGAAGCCATTTGGCGACGCTATGGCTCGCAAGATGGAGTGGTCTACACAGACGCAGCCAGACACCCTTGCGGCGACCTCATGAATGCGGTGGTAGCTGATCACAACGGAGGACTGCTAGAAAATACAACAATCACGGCTGGCCGAGTGGTGGAAGCGGGGGAAACCGCGATTGCCATGGCCATGCATGCGGACGCAAATACCGTCATCAGCGACAGCAAGCAGGCCATCGGCAATTTCGTCCGTGGTAGAATTTGCAAACAGGCGTACCATGTCCTCACACGACGCCCCCTAAGCGGCTTGAAAACCCTCGTGTGGACCCCTGCTCACGCGGCTGTTTCCGGCAACGCGTCGGCTCACAGTTTGGCTCGAGATCTCTCGCGCCGAGCCTCGTCCGCGGATGCGGACGGCCTGAATGAGGAGGAGACACACGAGGAACCCTGCAAGACTTATTATGAAATAGCCCATCGGTATCGCTTGAGGCGTCGCGCGCTCCCACCACCGGCCAAGCAACTCGACAAAACGCAAGCGGTCGCGTTTCGGCGACTTCAGACAAATACATACCCACACCCAAAATACATTAACAAAATCACAGGGGGCAGGGGAAAGCGACAAATGTAGGCTCTGTCCAGAAACAGGAACACTCACACACATAATGTGGGAATGCACCTCGCTCCCGTTCTCTCATCCCCCCGTCAGCAGCGAGACTGACTGGACAGCCTGGCTCAGTTCCGGGGACGTCGACCGATAATTGGAACTGGTGGACTGGGCGGAAAAGGCCAAGCAGGCCCAGGGCCTTACTTGAGCCCTAACGCTCAGCCACGTCCCTCTTTACCCTTCCCCCTTTCAATAAAGTTTATCACCACCACCACCACCTCTCAGCTACTTCCTGTACTGAGAGGACTACCCACTGCACAGCGAAAGAGCTACCTGTGCTCGTGTGCCCTTTTCTATAAAGTTTACTCTCTCTTTCTCTCGGCTACTTTGATTACTGAGTATGTGTCTCTGAGTGTGCGGCAAGCAAGGAAACAATTCTCAACATCCGCAAGCATCACGCCACGTTTCTCGACTACGGGGCCACTCGCGGACTACTCGACAGTACGCTAGATAGGGCCGCACGTCCAGAAAGAGTAACTACTTAAGGGAAAAACACTTAAAAAGGAAAGCAACAACTTATGATCACTCAAGGGTAAGCTAATTACTTTTCGAAGCTAGATATAAGAAGGAAGAAAAAGCATGCGCTTGCTGCGGTACGGCTAGGGAAACGATGGAGCACGTTTTATTACAATGTAACAATATCAGCCCAGCGGTCGATTTAGGCGTCCCTGGGCTCCTTGAAAGCCTTGGGTTCAGCGAGAGCAGGGAGAAAGTAAATATGTCCGTAGTGGAGATTAGTAGGCGGCGGTTGGAAGATTGGTGGAAGAAAAGTAGGGAAACGCCAAACAACGGAGGCGTGCAAAAATAAAGTTCAAGTAGGAGTTCAGAAAGTTTGGTTATGGGAAATCGTCGTGTTTTTTTTTTCCTTTTTTTAAGGTAGGTAGGCCATTATGCTATATAATAACAAGAGCTTGGGGGCGCAATCCGCTACCCCGTTCCTAAGGGGTCGCTCATAGCATACATCCATCCATCCAGAAGTGCGAGAGGAGAGCCCGGTGGCCACATGATGCGTTTCTCCGCTTTGACACGCACCAGCGCGCCACGCATTTCGGAGGCCACGCATTTCGGAGGCCACGCATTTCGGAGGCCACGCGCAGACATCGTGATGGCGGCGCAAGATGGCACCGAGTGTTCTTAGGGAAGCGCTAAAGAGGAGTCCTGCTGCAGTACACCGTTGATACAGAACTCGTTTCGACAGTGGTGATACGGTGAGGTGCCATATTGATTCAAAGCTAACGCATTCCCGTCAAGAGTCTTGTCAGATCAATTATGGCGCAAGTTTTTTTTATTGTTTATGTACATACTGAAGCGTAAATGGCATATGTGTGTCCCGCAGAGTGCAGTAGCTGAATGCAAATAGCTGCCATGGCAGTGGCCACTATAGCGCAAATAAACACAAAAACAATGTAACCGCTAGAGCTATGGAATTTCAGCAAGCCATGCATTAAGTGTATTGATCTAGAGCTGTTTAATAATGTAGGCCAGGGGACGCATTCAACGCTTTTCCGCTGTGATACCTTCCTTAAACTAAGGAAGCTGCAGCCGGTCGGCCACATTCACAAATAAAGTGCTCACCAGCGTCGCGTACAACTCTCCCCCCCCCCTCCCCCACCTACCGCAATCCGATCTACTCGATCTGCTTCCATCAAGATATGGGAAACCACATGAACCACGCAGATGATGGGTGTGTTTGTATTAGTACAGACAAGTCCTGTCTCAGGGACGTTGGCACCGAACTGAGACTCTTTTTTCTTTCATTTGTTAGCACCCTAGTTCAAGTAATTCAAGTATCCATCTTCCAAGAACTGCCTGTCATGCACTATAGACACACAATCATATGAACGCGCGTGCCCGCACGAGCACAAACACGCACATATACATGCACTTACGCACGCACGCACGAACGAACGCAAAATACACACCGCGCAGCGGCAGGTCTGTTTTATGACGCCACTGCTCACGGGGCTGAAACGAGCTGTGGCTCTCGCTCCAGCTGCACATCTCAGATAAGGTACAAAGTATTTCCTCTTGAAGCATCGTTAACACTCAGCTCGTAAATGTCGTGAGTTAGCCTGTTTACCGTCACAGTGAACTAGAAATGCCAGAGCCACGCTACCGGAAGGTGCCAAGCACCCTGTCCCTATGCCGCGCTGACGAAGCTTGAATAGGGGTGCACGTCAGGCAAATCCATTTGAAACAACGTGAGAAAAGAAAAGCGTAAGCAAGGAGTGCTTTGAAGGTCTGTACCAAGCTTTGACATCCAAAATGAAGCATTACGCGGAGGAAAACAGTTTCGCTGGCGCTCGTATTGTACACCACATGGAACGCAATCAATGATTCTGCCCGGTCGATATCCATCGAGGGGGAACATAAACTCGGCGACAGAGACAGCATAATGCGGCGCAGATGGCGCTGCGCCATGGCCGCCGAGGCCGGCAACCGAGTGGCGCTGGACCCGTGAAAGTTGCTTTGACGAGCCCAGCTGTGCTTGAGGGACACGCGCGACACCACCAATAAAATCACATAGCCTATTCAGATATTGCTTACACTGTTTATGTCGCGCTCGATTTTTCCGCAGCTCCTTAGCGAATACTTTGCACAACATTTTGGACAAGGCAGCTATCGACAAAGAAGCGACCCTTTTACCGTAGTGCGATAGCAGAAATACAGTTACGCAGATAAGCTTAAGATCCGTCTGTTTCAAAATCTGTCTGATAGTTAGCAAAACGTCACATTGCGTTTCATTGCGTCACATTGCGTCACATCCGGCCGATACAGCGCTTGCGTAGCTCTTTGACAACGAGCTAACGAGTGATGCCTTAGATGAAGGCAACTTTACCACAAGCGAGCCACGCCTTGGTCAGAACAATAGACAATTTTCCTTTGTCGAAACATTCACTCCAGGTACTGGTTCCCCTTATTCGTCCTCTGGTGCTCACTTCAAATGTCCAAGTTTCTGTGACCCCTTTGGCTTGTTTATATATACTGTGTTGGTGTGGGTCATCATCTGGGTATTCTCAGAACTACACTGCAGTAAACCAGAAAAATAAAATTAACGATTAATGTCACCGTTATTGCGATTACTAGCATTGAAGAAATTTAGCGACATGCTTTACTGCTAGATGATGGATAGGTGGGCTAGCTGGTAACACATATTAAAAACTTAAATCACTAAAAACACGGAAGACGTAGAAAAAGAAACACACACCACACACGCGTGTGGTATGTGTTTCTTTTGTTACGTCTTCCGTGTTTTTAGCGCTTTAAGTTTTTATTACCTTCATGCCAAATTCTTCCCTTCTGCGCAGCTGAATTCGTCAATTTTCTGTTACGGATATTTCATTCCCTTCTTTGTCGCTCACCACTTCTCGTTAATAGCACGCTGTGGTCCCCATTCTGTTCCCCGCACTTCTTTCTCCACACTCGGCTGCATTTGGTGCAGACTTTTCCACTTATCTGCAGTTGCCTTCTTTAGCAGTGTCGACAGTTGTCCGAGTTGGTGACTGATCGTCATTTTTTTTAATACGGGGTTTTACGTGCCAAAACCACTTTCTGATTATGAGGCACGCCGTAGTGGAGGACTCCGGAAATTTCGACCACCTGGGGTTCTTTAACGTGCACCTAAATCTAACTACACGGGGGTTTTCGCATTTCGCCCCATCGAAATGCGCCCACCGTGGCCAGGATTCGATCCCGCGACCTCGTGCTCAGCAGCCTAACACCATAGCCACTGAGACCAATCTTCATAACGTGTGAAGCAGCGCACAGCACACGACGCAAATAAGTAGAAACGGACAAAACAACGGTCTTCTTGTCCGTTTCTAATTTTTTAAGGCGATAGCATTGGGAGTATCAAAACAGAAAGCAGTGCGTGCGTGTGAACTGTGCGAATGACGTGGTAGAGGTAAAGAGGGTATGAGCTTACGAGAGCTTACCAATTGGAGAGCTTAGAAGAGCGTGGCCGGTCTAGAAGCCAGTTGGAGCTGGGAAGAAGAGAGAGAGAGAGTAGCGCAACCGTAAATGGGCGCTCGAGAGAGGGAAAGGGCGGCGCCGCTGAAGCGCCGTCGCCTCAGTCTGCTCCGGATCACCACCAACTGCACTTCGCTCCTCAAAGAGGCACAGCGTGTGTCGAGTGAGCTAAAATGATCTGCGAAGCTAAAATGGCGTGACGTAATGCTAACGCATTCTCTCGCATTTGCCGCCAAATTGCCGCTGACTTATAGAGTGTGCTGTGGGCTGCTCCACGCGTTAAAATTACTCCTTGAACATTCTGTTGCCAATTTCTTCATTTCTTTCTTTTTGTTCTGCTTGTCTATCCGGGCACCGCCCTCGTGGCGCATACCCATTCTGGAGGACTGACCAAGGATGTTCATATACCCATTGGCACATGCGCAGTTGCGCATACCCAGTTGACCAAGTTGTTTATTCTCAAATTGTCAATTCGGGAAAATACCCAAGGGCACATACTCAATGACAAACTTAAGGAACTCAAGCACATTCTCAAGGAACGGATATCATACGAAACAGTGAGTGGAGTTCCGCAAGTATGCTAATTGGAATAAATAAAGAAAGGCCTTTACTTTGTCCTTACATTTTGCAGATGTTGACATCCCTAAGTGGTGTTTGCTACTGATACGCACATATTATTTTTTTTAAATTGTCGTCAGGGTTTGAACTAGGGGCTAGACGGTGCTAAAATGATTAGGTTTTTCTTAGTGATTATCATTATGAAGGCACGTATGTAGCGCCAGAGACTTAATACAACGTGAAACGGGCCCAATGGTATTTTACCTGGTTTACTTACAGTATCTTACTTACGAAATCTTACAGTAGCACACAAAAAAACTAACAGTTTTGCCTGGAAGGCAGAGCAGTGATAGTGATAGCACACTAGGAGACAACTACATGAAATTAGGTTCTTTTGCCGGCCGTGTCAGTTGTAGCAAACATTCGCCCACTAGTAGCCGTAGTGACGCGCACGCAGAGGCAAACATGAACAGATCTCACTCGATGACCACAAACACTCGTTCTCACAAAGCTGACGTGACAAAGAGCGCCGACAGCCAGGAGCGAACGCTTCGTGCTGCATCTCGCTTTACCACGTCTCGGAAGAATTTCGATTACACGACCTCCAGCAGTAGGCGCGCGGAATCACAGCGAGCTTCAAGCCACCATCCTTCTCGACTCATCCCCGCACGTTTCTTCCCCGCCCTCACAGCATACGGCGCGCGGGGCGCGATAGGATATTATCGCACTTTGACTTTGCACGGAGCATCTAGGCGACGACGACGGCAAAACATTCGCCTGAAGAATTTCTTTAATTGCGGTCGTAATAAAGAGCACTTCGATTTAGATCAAGGGCCCTCGATAACAGATGTGTCTCATTTTTCAACCGAAATTTCAGGCTAAGGGGTAATGGAATAACATTTTTTTTATGAGAGAGAGACAGAGAGGCTAGTAGCGGAGGCGGAAGGAAGAGGTTGGGGGGGGGGGGGGGGGCGTCAGGCAATTTGCGCGTTCCTTTCGGAGGCCGTAGACTTCATAAATTAGTTAGCGTTTTTCCGAGTAACATTTGCTAAGCACTCACGCGCTGTCAGAAGCGGGGGGGAGGGCGCTTCTTTAGTGATTCGCGAGATATTCTGACCCAACTAAAGCCTGCACTCGCACAAGGTGCTCTCTCAGACTATCAATGAGGCGACGAACGGACTGACCTATTTAACAAGTGTCGCGTGGCAGGGACGTACAGCAAAATATTCCTCTCCGCCGCACAAGACTAACACGCGCAGAACAGCAGGGCGGCAAGCCAGCAGAGCAGCTATGAAGGTATGAATAAATGGCATTTGTCAAGTCTCTCCTACCAGCCGGAGGGTTTCGCCTTTATCAAAACACTGGCAGCGCACCGGCGGCAGCGGTCCATGAAACCAAACCTGAGCTTCTATGTTACACAGAACTGGGTTGCAAGGCTTCATCACCATAGCGTCTTTTATAAATATTGCAATCCTGTTCAATTCCGCAGGCAGGGAACTTGGCTTATCGTGAGTTCGGTGCACTGTACTAATTCCAAAGCCAGGGACATGCTCCAGGCACGCGTACAGAGACTAGATTCAGGCAATGAAGATCGCGTAACCGCTGGTTCTGTAGTAGAAACACCGCACGTCTTACATCCAGCAACGTGTTCAATTAAGCTGGTTGCTCACACATACCTAAAACGCTTCACCACGCTAACAGAAGAGGAAGAGATACATACGACAATACGGGCGCCCATCTTGAATTGAGCGCACATAGCGAAATCACTCCCATTGGCAGTTCACGCTGAGGAGAACTGAGTGCGCGTTTGAGTTGCAAATTTACATAACAATCCGTACAACCCCATTCATCATTATTGTTTTTCATGTTGGCTTAAACTACAGCTCATTAGTTAGCTGCGGTTTAGCGCATATGTAGCAATTTTCATCCGCCTGTGGCCTTTCAGAACACGCGGGTGCATCAATGGAGGAACAATGGGAGTAAAACGCAGCAGGCTGTCCGACAATTTCTAAAGCGCTTCTTCCGAGCATCAAAAAGTCGTTAATCAAAATAGTTGCAAAGCCGCCAGCGCATGTGAGCGAATGCGCAACAAAGAACTCGGTCACATTTGGCGCTGCTACAAACCGACAACCTGCATTAGCTCAGGCGGATTCCTTTTGTTTGAGTAGAACGCTTTAGAAATGCAGCCTGACTGCTCGTAGTCTCGACATGGGAGGTGCGTTTATTCCATTTGCATCTTGCTTACAATTGGGCTTCTTTTCCCTTTAATTCTTAATCCGCGTTTACATTCGATTCTCGTCGTTTCTTCGATCGTTTCCTTCTTTGTTCGCATACATGAAGCCGTTTGCTGGAATGCCTCTGTTTCTGCAAAACAAAGGCACTGTATGGTTAATGTGTAGTTGATATGGAGAATTATTATTGTGTGGCCGCGATTGCAAACACTGCATCACGTACACAGTACGGCTTGCAGCGTTTCATGCTGCCTCATTTGCTTTGTGCATTCGCGCCGGCACGCTATCTCAGCCGTCACAAGCCGACCGAAGACGCGCTTTGTGCGCAAACCAGCCACGCGACACGACGATAATTTGGTTCGCGCTTGTCCCAAGCCTGAGACAAAGAACGTATGCATAGAGCGAGCCCGCCGACGAGACGTCCTCTCGTATTCTTCTCCTCTCATTTCTATATACAGTTTCTCTTCTTTTCTTGTTTATTTAAAAAGAGCATTTCATTGCCATCTCGCAGTCATCTGCGACATGTTTATAATTATTATGTTTCATTTCTAAAAGAAGTCACTAAAAGTTGAAGTTGCTTTCGTCCTTAACAGCATTCGATTCTGGGTCTCCGACCTGCGCGACGTAGTGCCATCATCAAGCCGTCATCATTGCCCTAGTCGTGCTCGTCTTCGGCAGTTTAGTTGTCAACTTAGTCGTCGTCATCCACATCGTAAAGGCTCACTCACACGAGGCCTACTTGACACTGATTTCTGTCGCACTGTACCAACGCCGGCAATCAGCCGACAGTCAGCAGAGAGCGCAGCGTCGGTACAGTGTGACAGAGGCGCCGACACGTAGGCAAAAAACGCTGTGACCGACAGTCAGCAGACGGACATCGGTGTCAGGTCAGCCTAGTGTGAGTGAACCTTTACTGTTGTTGTCGTCATCATTGTTGTTGTTGTCTTCCCGTTGTCGATGTGCCGATGTCATCGTTGTTGCCGCCATACACTGCACAGTTTGCTAGGAAGCTGGAACTCGCGCTTGTATGCCCTAGCGTCTACGTAGGGAAACATGTGAAACAGTCATTACCCTCGCTTCGTTGTTACGCTACCGAACTGATACAGGCCAATCACTACATATGTGACGACGATGCACCGGTATCGACGCATGTGGTTGCAGTTTGGCGAGCCTGTCTGCTGGAGTCGTGTGCTCTCTCACTGCTTGCGGTGGACACCCGCTATACGGCTCACGTTTCCACACAGGATGCAGGGTCACGTATCCAGAAGGCCATCGAGCGTTGCTCGGATGGACAGTATGGTCGGGCTATAAACATTACTCGGGGCAATATCCGCTCTGCGCGAGTCTTCAGCGTAACGGGTGATAGTGCGAGAACATAAAGAAACATCATTTTGCAGGGTAGAGGTTGTCGAGCATGCGGGACGACAGATTGGTGCAGAGTTGATAAAATATGCAGTGAACAGCTCTGTCGTAAGTCCTTGTAAGCACGTAACATCAAATTTGTTGAATGGGAAGTGTCACTTGAATTCCTGCTCTCGACTTTTCCCGTATAATGAGGCAACTCCCTG
Organism: Dermacentor albipictus; assembly: GCF_038994185.2. Taxonomy (NCBI): domain Eukaryota; kingdom Metazoa; phylum Arthropoda; class Arachnida; order Ixodida; family Ixodidae; genus Dermacentor; species Dermacentor albipictus. The sequence goes on along the minus strand of NC_091823.1, from coordinate 28,183,106 downwards.
CTCCTTAACAATTGATATCACCTCTTAACTCTGCACAAGTTCGCTTGTAAGCATTAGCAACACTGACATGGCCGAACATGAAGCTTCCTTCGTTTTTTTTTTATGCTATCGCATAATCTATGTCTATATTTTTTTCTGCCTTTGGTGAGAAGCCCCGGAAACTAAAGTTTAAGATCTCTAGTCACGCTAACAGTATGGTTGAGAATGAAGTGCATAGCTGTATAAAAACACGACATACACAAATTGTGATTTAAGTAACCACAATCAAGGGACAAGAGCGATCGTCGTTGGTGCCTTGATGGGCAGTACTTCTCTCAGCATTGGCGACGTCCTACTGCAGAGCCTGCTTCCTCTCCAACAACCAGCTTGGCCCCTTTTTTGGCTGCATCATTTAGCTAACTTTGAATGCATTTGTGGAAATCTGTAGCATATTTTTGGAATTTTGCAGCAACTGTGCTGGTTTCGCAGATTGGACTATGTCCTAGCGGATATGAAACAAACTCCTTCGCCACGAGTTCTCATTGTTAGCCAATTGTTTGTGTGTGGTTTTAGCTGAATATTTGGGATTCTCACTCTGTGTAGTGTCCCTATACGATAACAGGTAGTATTTGGACCCATGTGTCACTGATGCGTGTTTTTGGAGACATTTTCAACGGAATAAAAATATTTGGTGCATTTTGTCATATGGTTGCGAATTAGGAGAACGAGGGTGATGGGATCGTATGACGTCGACGAATCGGTTATGGCGGGCTCGGGTTCCTTGCTATCTAACGCAGCATATGCTATCCTAAATGCATTACGTCTTATGTCTGTACGTATGCTTCGCTTTTTTTTTTGCGGCATTATTTTTGCCTTGTTTTAGCGTCGTCTCCATTTAGAATCGCCGGCATTGCTCGCAAAACCTTTCCAGCAGTCTCAAGCTATGTAGGAAGGCTTTCATGACTAAGCGTGACGTAACAAAAACAGGGACTCATCTACGTCATCCTGTGGAAGAGACATTCACCTCCACTTGTTTGCCATCCCTCTCATCCGATTGATTGTCCGCGCTCTTTGTGCTCAGAGCCCTATGTTGTCTATATGCCGTTGTAGTATATAGTAATCCGTATGGCCATCGCCATGCTTTTCACGGGGCTCATTGATCGCTGACATGGGCTGGTCAATCACGGAATCAGTTCGTACTTTATTAAGGTTTTAAACGCGAACTAAATCAGTTACTATGTTCAGTCTTCTTATGCAGACCTAGTGTATACGCGGTGTGATTCGCCAATACAATCGCTTCTCGGTTTCACGGGTATTGACTTGGCTGAACTGTTCCTTCGCATTTCAGGCTCGAGGTCGTAGATCGTAGAGATCCTTAGAGCTTGTGGAGCAGAGGCCCTCTGGGGGGATTGGCCGAAAGCAGGGTAGTTCATGATAAAAGAACGAATCAGAAATGTAAAATCAAATGAAGAGTGAGTGCTGTCAACTTCCTTTTTGCTCGCTATCTTGCGGGACAACACCTCTGCGCATCAATATTAAATCCCGTTGCTCTTCGCTCAATGAGCTGTTATCAGTTATCGAAGGATATATTGCCTCCGCTTACCAAACGATGCATTTTCTCGATGTCTTTTCTCATTCAGAGCAAAGCATCCCGTACCTCTTCTTTGACACCCTGACAACTCATTCACCGTGCCGCATGCTTTATCGGTTGACGTCACCTTACAACTGATAGATCATGTTTGCGGGCTGCACCAGAAGTTCAAGTATAACAACACTGATCATGGCTCAAAGAGCATTTGAGGCAACGAAAACCGAAAAGCAAAAGCACAGAAGCGCTAATAACCAAACTTGCACTTTACTGCGCGTAAAATGCCACATTATTAATGAGTATTTGCCGTGAACCATCGCGTTTAGTGGCTGCTTATCGTGACCATTTATTTTGCAAATCACCAAGCTCCCGCACGCAACACCGTGTAAAATAAATCACTAATTGCCTTACAATCAAAGACTGCATTTAAAGTGCATGGCGGAAAATTTGTAGTGCGAATTGCATCTACATATCGCACACGTGCGCATGGATTAATAGGTATTAGATAAGGAATATTACCTCAGTGAACGCGTAAATTTAAAACTGTCAATCTTCGCAATGTACAAAATATTATTTGCTATTGTCCACATATCTTTTTTTATTACCATTCCCGCAAGCTATCGGACTAGGCGCGCGGATGTCGTAGGGCTGCTGTGCAGTTTAATAGATATTCATTCTTTCCATTCCCTTTATCATCATTCATCCTTACACTTTAACTTCCCTTCCCTCCTCCCAAGTTCCGAGTATCACAACAGAGAGCACCTACTCAGCCCGAGTTCTCTCTCCTCCGTGTAAATAAAATTCTCTGTCTTGCTGGCTTTTCACCGAAAAAAAGACAAAAAGAAGGTGATACTAGATGGGCCGGTTTCTATAGGGCATTATGAGCAAGCGATCCGCTTTTCTTTGTTGTTGTTGTTGTTGTTGTTGTTGTTGTTGTTGTTGTTGTTGTTGTTGTTGTTGTTGTTGTTGTCGTCGTTCTCTTTAACGCGTGCTTATTTATGTGACCGCACGTTGTACATGTGGCGTGAGGCAAATGAAATGCCCCTCAGACAAAAAGCCCCTATAGTTCTGAAAAATTAATTTGCCAAAGCTCCAGCAATGCTTAGAAATTTCCCGTCTCTTACAGACCTACGTTTCTGAAAACCATACCTGTTTTAGAGTCGGTTCAGAGTTCTTGCTTCATAACGTCAGCAAACAGAAATTCGCGCCTTTACGTCATACAGTTGCTTTCGGATTAGCGTGATGCTTCTATATCAGTGCTCATTTCTGAAATTTCCACAAAATGTTCTGCTGATGTTTGTTTATTACGTGACGTAAATCTGAGAAAATGAGCTCATGAACAGCCGGCTCCTACTGCACTAACATTAGGACTAAACCAATTGGATTAGAATTCAGAAAAATAAACACAGATGGGGAAGATAAAGGGAAGGGGGGGGGGGTAAATGTTTTGCGGTGATTGGCCTACATGCGGTCGTGTTAATGACAGTGTAGTGCGTAATACTAGTCTTGAGAACGAACGATGGCTTTAAACGGCCCACCTACGACGAGAACGGGGGGTCAAAGCGGCGCCGTCAAAAAAGGACACTGATGGTCGAGACTGCGCCTAGCGCTACTGCAGCTAGAGTCATCATTAGGGCGAAGAAGGGCCGTTAAATATGCAATGCCTGACATTAGCTTCCACGGCATGTGCAAGGAGCCGGAAAGCACCGAATCGGTCATCTCCAGTCTCTCTCTCCTCACCATTAAGAAATTTTAAGCGGACACCCACAAAGTCGAGCTGTGGGGCGATAAGCCCTGCCATGAGCAAACTCAAGCTCGTCCAAGGGCTCAGCTGGCACTGATAAGCTAGTTGCTTATTCATAACTTTAGTTGCACATAGCGCAATTTAAGAAAGAGCGACGAGCCCAGAATCGGCGAATGCACGGAGCGTAGCGCAGACAGATAATATCGATCTCTGTTTATTTTTCGTGTTTGTGTTCACGCTACTTCGCTTGCATAGGCTGCATTAAGTAAAGTTGCCTAAAGTACACCTAGCGCTATTTCCTGACAGCGCCCGCGTTTTTCAAATTTTCCGGTGCATTGCTAGTTTCAGTCGAATACCGCTTCACGTTCTCTTTTAACCTTAAACCAAAAACTCGGTGCCCTACCACTCTATGAAGAAGGATGACCAGCGAAGCTGTGTGTGTGTGGGCCCCTTAATGGCGAACTGCACCTCCGCAGCGGGTCAGACCGGCATTGCACTACCTTCGGGGTCGGCACACGTATCGACCTGCGGGACTTGTTTACGAGCTTCCATTTTCCTGCGGTCACGTCTATATCGGCCAAACAGGTCGATGCCTGAACATCAGATTGTCTGAGCATAGGGGCTCGCTAACGGGTAATGCCTACTCACATGTCGAGCGGCATTGCTGTGAGCATGGGTGCACTCCAATCTATGAAGACACGACAATACTTTCCGCGCATAGCAATCACACTGCGAGAGAGATAATTGAGGCCTACTATATTAGGAAAGAAGGATCAAATTCTGTAAGCATGCCCCCATTAAATTTGTATGACAGGAAATTTGAATATTTAAACCGCCTCATAGTGTAGCATTAGATTACAGGATTTTGCGTTTTTGCCTGCGCACTGATAATGACGCCATCGATGGGATTGGACGTGGCTACGGGTTGTAGTACATAAGTTTGTGTATGCCTTCGAATTAAGGTAATTGTGAGTTCAGCGCTGACCTGTGTGTTCCTGCCTTCTGTCTTCATCGTCTTTCGCTGCCCCTTCAAGGTGTCATGTTTAGACCATATCTTTTCACGTGCTCCTTTGCTTCTTGTGTTATTTTTAATGTTTTCCGGATCATCATCTCGTCGCTTGTCGTTCGTCTCCATCTTTTCCAATGCCAATTGCTCGTCCAACCACCACACCTAATGACTCAATCTACATCACCATGGCTGACCAGAGGATCTTAGACAACCTCAGTAACAGTTTCAATTGGGTGGCTATAACTGATTAAAATTCACCAGAGAAGGTGTATAGTATCTTTTGCGACCGAAAAAAAGAAGTTTCAAAACATTTCTAAACGTTTCCTAATACAGAAACGTAGAAAGTATTATAATTGGTTGACCGCGGACATAACGCGTGCCATTTCTTACAGAGACATCCTCTGGAAACGGTGTAAACATGCCTCAAAAGATAAAAAAAGAACGTCTAGAGTACAAAGCCGCACGAAATAGGTTGGTTGCTCTAATAACATACACAAAGCGCCAGTACTTTTTAGAAAAATTGAAGCAGTCATCGAGGAATGCTGGAAAAACATGGTTACTAATAAATTATCTTCGTGGCAAAATGCCGAAACATGTGCACAATTTCTTTTTTTTCAGGCGAATCGGTCGAGGTCGCAGATAAATTCAACCATTTGTTGGCACAGACTTCCGAGAACGCATGTTCATGTCAGACCGTCCGATACACGCCAAAATAATCCCTTTCAGCGCCCGCATTTCTACCTAGAATTTCAGAAAGGGAACTCCATGGAACAATATTCAGCTTTAAGCGTAGTAAGCCTCCTGGTATCGACGGTTTATCAGCGAATCTGCTACAAAGGAACTTTCCAGCCTTATCCGATATACTACTCTTCATTCTAAATGATTTTCTTGATACCACGCTTACCCCAAAAGTGCTTAAGACCGCAATTGTTAAACCGCTTTTTAATGGAGCTCAAAGGGATGACATGCAAAACTATCAACCTATTTCTATACTACCCATACTTTTTCACATTATTGAAAAATTTCTTTTGAAATCCATGTCATCTTTTGTAGAAAAATTTTCAATTTTGTTGACTCTTCAGTTTGGATTTGTTACCGGTTGTGGCACGATAATCCTTCTGGAGGAGTTCTGGGATGAACTGTTTTCAGCTCTTGATCAAAATCTGTTTAGCGTTGCTTTATTTTTGGACATATCTAAAACTTTCGATACAGTTCATCACGGGATTTCATTACAAAAATTATATTCCAGTGGTTTTAGGGGTGGGTCAATTTTACGATGTCTTCAAAAACTATCTCGCAGAATGGTCACAAGTGGCTGTCTTAGATAAAACGATAAATGCAAGTGGTAAGCTTCCGCTGAAGGCTGGAGTTCCTCAAGGTTCAATTCTATCACCTCTACTTTTCAATATATTCATTAATGATTTATCTCGGGTTGTTTCAAAACGCTTGATATTTCAGTATGCTGATGACACCGTATTGCTGTCAAATCATTTTCCTTACGCCATGGTTATCTCGAATCTTCAGAATAATGTAGACACGACAATGACTTGGTTCGCAGATAGCTGTCTAAACCTTAACGTATCAAAAACCCAACTCGTTTGCTTCAGATCCCCTCTAAAACTAACCGTAATAGATGCACCAATTATCCTGCACAGATGGAACTGTCATTCTTGTTAATGCCTTCCAGTTAATTATGCGGATTCGGTAAAATACCTCGGAGTATTCTTTGACAGTCATATGTCATGGCATAATCAACTACCACACATTTGCGATCAGCTAAGGAGCACTGAGTGGTTATTCTTTCGCTTTAAATATATCGTTCCGCTTCAAGTACAAAAAAAACTGCTGGGCATGCCCTGGTCTACAGCACTCTTCTATATGGGATTACTGTTTTTGCTTTCTGCCCCACCCGATGGCAAAACCATGTTGATTCTTTGTTAAAAAACATACTAAAAGCATAGCTTAGAACACTCCGTCAATCACAAATGACAACATCTTCTCAGCGCATGGCCTTCCATGCTTACGGACTCTGTTTACGCAAAATGTGGTGCTTAGGCATTTTTGATTCAGTGATGTTAGACTATGTTACACAGCCCCCGAAGCCTTCGTAGTAGTGTTCGCTTTGCAGTTCCGCGATCCTCACCGAGATATGGTCAAGCTAGGCGTTGTGCTTATGTGGCGAAGACTCTGAACGATTTGCCAAATGAGACATTCTCCATTACATCAAGAAAGGCATTGAAAAACATGATCCATCAGCAACCATTCCGACGCATGGTTGCTTTAACATTTGTAAAATATGCTGATCATCATTTCTAACACATGTACATCTTACCGTCTTGGTGTCGATTGCTGATTCTTGCTCTACGTTTTGCTTCTTGTTCGTGTTAAGCTTCCTAACTGTTAGTCCTCCTGCATTATGCTGTTATATGTCGATGCTAAAGTAAATATTGCCCGCTCGTCCGCTGACCTTGCCGGGCCAAGTCCATCAAGCCACTGGTGGTTTCGACAGGCCCGTTTCTTGTACTCTGTATTTCTTTGTGGAATGAATTATTATTATTATTATTATTATTATTAATATTATTATTATTATTATTATTATTATTATTATTATTATTATTATTATTATTATTATTATTATTATTATTATTATTATTATTATTATTAATGATTGCGCCACTCTTCAGAAAGACATAGCTGGTCATAAATGCATTAAAAACGAAAGTTGTAAGCTTCACGCGGCAGACCAACAGCACTTGATTTCCCTACAGCGTTAAAGATGTTCTCCTGCCAAGAGCTCAGGGAACGAAGGACCTCGGAGTGTACTTCGATAGCTCTCCGAGTTTCTCGCCCCATGCTCAACAGACGAGGCAGCGTGCCGTTCGAACGCTCGGCACAGTACGTCGGGTGACGAAACCAGGCCCATTGGCAACCTTATGTAATAGCGTATGCCTTCGAGCGCTTGAGTACGCCTCCATGGTTTGGGGCGGCACTTGTAGGTCAACTTGTGAACTTCTAGAAAATGTTCAAAAAAAGTTCACATCTGCATTTAAACATCGATTCTGTGAAAGTCCTTCCATCTCCATAGAGCTAACACAGACACTCACGTTACCTGCCCTCATCTGCATACGCAACAAATAGAACGTTCTTTTTCTTCACAAATTATTGGATGGAAAAATCTGCTTCTCGCACTTGCTTTCTAATGTGTGCTTCTACATTCCTCAGAAATGCACAAAGGAAGAGCGCATCTTCCAGCCTTCAGGTATTTGTGATCCTCTATCTAGAGTGCAGGGACATATAATGCCCATTCAGAATGCCTGGATATATTCATGCCTAATTTTAGTATTTTCCTGAAAAGAGTTACAGAGGTATTTCAATAACTGAACGAACATTCATATCTGTTGTGTGTGTTCCGTCGTTCTGTAATCCTTTCATCTGTTTCTCTACTTTTGCTTTGTATTCTCCGTGTACACATATTATGCTCTGTTAAAATCTGTATTCGTGAAATTATCATTATTTTTTTCACATGTGTGTGCGTGTGTACGTATCTATGTGCGTGTGAGCTTGCATTGTTCTTCCTGTGCATTGTTTTGCCGAGTGCGCCAGCACCTAGACCCTAGAGGTTGTTCCTGGACACTTAATTAAACACATTTTATTTATTTATTTATTTATTTATTTATTTATTTATTTATTTATTTATTTATTTATTTATTTATTTATTTATTTATTTATTTATTTATTTATTTATTTATTTATTTATTTATTTATTTATTAGCAACACGTGAACTTTGTGCAATTTCTTAATAGAGAACTACAGATTAATTTTAAGCATCAGGGGTTATTTTACATGCATCTAAACCTAATGAGCAACCGTCGTTTCCGTTCTACTCCCTATGGATTGCACCTGCCTCGGCCGCGATTGAAATCCACCATATCTTGCTGACCAGTATGATGTCATAACCATTAGCTGAGCTACCGCAGCAGCTACCGATTCCATGGTAAAGAAGCGAATTTTCAATGTAAGTTTTGCATTCTGCTGAGCGTTCGCACTTCTTGCGCATTAATCATTCCATCGCTCTACCTAATTCTGCCGTTGCCTTGCCGCGAACCACTAAAGTCCTTGGCATATACCTTCTATCACTAGTTATATTCTTGTTTTTTATCCTCTGCTAGTATCCCTCTCAGTTTGTTTGTTAGTGTCTTTGCTCATACGCACCTGCTATCGCGCAGTCCCTTCAGACTCCGCGGAAATGTAACCACTTGCTAGAACGTGCGATGTGCCTGAGCACTGCTTGTTCAGCATAAATATTTCTCCCTTTGTATACGATCACCCTTGGTATTGACCATACGAATGAAATGGCATGTACGTTCATGCGTGCATAAAGAATCATTCTCTCGAACAATATTTTCCAGGTGCCTGTGCTAGGTGGAGGGCGCAGCCACAAGCGAAGCTGTGTGCGTTCTAGTGTCGTGTCCAACATACTCAAGAACTTGTCTCGTTTCTCTTGAGGAGGCCAGCAGAGTTGCAAAGTACGCGGTTCAGACCAGCGCAAGGATTTTCTGAGCAGTGAGAGTATCTGCTGTTGTCCTGCATGATCAGGACCACTCTGTAACGCCAGGCCGATGTGCTGATAGCTTCTGGCAGCTTACAGATGCCTGACATGGACGACTGCTGCCAAAGAAAAGTTGGTTCATAAGATAGGTTGTAGGATTTGGTGGGAGCGTGGTCACTGTAGTTAGGTTATCATCCCCTTTGCCCATGTTGCGAAGAATGCTAACTTTTGTAATTTTTTAAAAGTTATTTATTATTATTGTTCACCGCAATCAATGTGTCCATTTAGAATAAAAAACAGAAACAGCGCGACACAGGACGAGTGAGTAAAGAGCACAGGACAGAGTGCTGAATAGCTTGTTTCTGTTTTGTCATGACAACCGAATATGAATTTTAGGTATAGTAGGTGAGCACCTACATGAAGCTGCCGACACTCTTTCCACAGGCATTTTGAAACCTAACTACTCCGTGCTTATCGATGCAATCACCAACTTCTTGTCGGCAGCTTCATGGAGATGCTCACCTACTACCTAAAATTCCCATTCAGTTGTCATGACAAAAAAAAAAGCGTCAGCGCTCTGTCCTGTGCTCTTTACTCGCTCGTCCTGTATTGTGCTGTTTCGGATTTTTATTCTGAAGATGAACCAACCAGCCCCATTGAACACACTGCTAACGATGTTTCCCGTCATCACGGACAGAAGGGCCATGGTCTTCAACTATCTTCTGCAAATGTTTTTACAGTTAGTGCACAAAGAATAAAATGTCATTTTCTTGCCTGATCGATTTTTCACTTGTCTGAGAATGTAAGTAAATAAAAATTAGAACTTTCTTCAACGAACAGAAATTTCCCCTGCGGATGTTCTAGTCCATTCCGGGCTTTCAAAAAAACAAAAAAGAAAAAAACATCTAAAGCCAAAACCTAGGCAAGGAGTTTTTGGAGCTGCGGGATTTTATCCAACAGTGCTTGTCCAATAGAACTAGCTCTGTTGTTCGTAGTAGCAACAAAGGTTCTTTCCGTATGACTAGCACATGTCGAAATTGAAGTGTAATCCCGTGTAATCCGAGGAACTCTTGGGAGATGTAGGCGATGGTATCGGCAGGACAATACACGAGTTCAATTTGATCTCGCTTGCTCTTCCTTACGTGAGGTTATTGCTCTGCGGTGATTCGCTATTGCAAAGCACAAAAAAGAGCTAAATTCTTGTTCTTTCATAACTCACAGCTGTTATCGCAAAATATATCACCAAATACCCCGACTGAGGGCATAATGAACAAACCTTGCTTGTCTTTTCCCTACTTTCTCTTTTTCTCGCTTTTTTTTATGCTAATTTTTTCTTTCGAATCATGAATAACTAATCCGCTTCTTCTTCAGAACTACTTGAAAGTCTGTAACTTACAACGCCTTATGCAAAACAGACAAACATGTACCAGCTCTATTTCAAAACCACACGAGTTAAGAACTCAAAGTACGTATTTTACGGCCCTCTCGGTGTGGTTATAGTCCCGTTTCCTGCCTTTTGTTAGCTCCGTTCGTACGAACAATCGCTACGGTATAAGATAATGCCGCCTTACGTCTCCACTTTCTTGCTTGACCTAATGTTTCCTTTTCTTTTGTTACTGCATCTCGAGACAAAGAGGTCTATGAAGTACTTGGGAAAAGACAAACCAAGTAATTAGGTAAGCAGCTGAAATGTGCAGAGAAGATAGAATCGATACTTGCAGTGTGAAAGCGTCAAGTGCGCACTTGGGCTAAAGAGGCTAACTAATCGAAACAGATCCAATTTCTCGTCTGGCTCGAAAAAAAAAATGTATTTGAGCGAGCGTTCATTATTCACCTACCTGAGACGACAAAGAAGTGTATTCATGTATTGTACAACTGTAATGTAAAAAGGCAATGAAGGTTTCGTGATACCTAAAAATAAAAGAATCTAATGAGAGCCAAACTGAGAAGCAGACTGCTAACAGCCTGCAAGCAAGTACAGTAAACGGGGCAGACTGAGCAAGCAGAAAAATATATTCTGAACATTCTACATGCCATGCAGTTCCTACAGTTTTAGCGCGACAGTTCCTGCCACTCCTATTAGTCCCTGCTGTTGGCTGGACCATATCGAGCAGTGTGTGTAGAGAAAGATAAGCAGGACAGTTTCATCTGCAATTTCGATGACATAGTAAAAGCAGCAGAATGAATTTTATACTGACCTGTACAGTATCCAGAGCAGCCATGCAACCTACTTCGGAATTAGTGAAGAACAGAATACAGAGCCTCCTTCTGTAACTAGCGGTCAAGTTAGAAGCTCCTTGCAAGACCGGGAAAAAATCGGCAGGAGAAAATGGAATAACAGTCGATTTATAATGATGCGGGAGATATTATGGTTCTAGCTTGCGACCCTTTGTACGCAATGCCCCACGACTTCAAGTGAACTGGAGGGAAATACTAATCCATAAGAAGATATATACGGTAAAGAATGGAAGAAATACAGGCCCGTTAGCTTGCTTTCAGCATTGTGTACCGTTTTCACCGAGATAATTTTTCAATAAAATGAGAGCAACAATTTAATTCAATCAACGAAGACAACAGGCCGGCTTCAGAAATCACGTACATGTCATCAATCAGGTAACTGAAAAATCGGCGGTGTACAGTTAACCTCTCTGTATGACTTTCAAAGATTATGAAGAGGCATTCGATTCGCTAGAGAGACCCCCAGTCAAGGAGTACTGGAGGCATACGTGAATATCTTGGGAAATAGCTACGAAAATTTCTCAGCTACCTTTCGTCTCCACAGGAAAAGTTGAAAATTGTCTTTCAAGAAAGGAGTCATGAAGTGAGATACTATCTCTCCAATGCTATTTATTGCATGCTTAGAACAAGTATTCAAGTTATTAGATTGGGAAGGTTTGGGAGTGACGATCAACGGCGAATATCCAAGCAATATTTGGTTTGCGGATGATCTTGCCCTGTTCAGCAACAATGGGCAGGAATTGCAAAAAAAATTATTGAGGACCTTAACAGAGAAAGTGTAAAACTAGGGTAGAAGATTAAAATTCAGAAGACAAAGGTAATGTTCAATAACGTGGCAAGAAAACAAGAACACATGATCGCCAGTCAGCCTCTACAGTCTGTGCAGGAGTACGTTCACATAGGTCATTTGATGACTAGGGATACTCATCAGGAGAAGTAAACTTATAGAATACAAAAAATGGTTCGAGTGCATACAGCAAGTATTACCAAATCCTTACTGGGAGCTTATACCACTGTTGTAGAAAAGAAGAGTGAACAATCGTTGCATTCTACCGGTATTAACGTATGAGGCTGAAACTAGGAGACTGACAAGAAAGCTCAAAAACAAGTGAATGACCGCGCAAAGAGCGATGGAACGAAGAATGATATGCTATGCGTAACGATAAGAAGCAAGAAGAGAGTGGCGTGGATCAGAGAGCAAACGGGGATAGCCGATATTCTAGTTTACATTAGGAGAAAAAAAATGGAGCTGGGCAGGCCATGTATTGCATGGGGCGGATAACCGGTATGCCTTAGAGTTACAGAATGGCTGCCAATTAAACTGAAGCACACACTAAGACGGCAGAAAATAAGGAGGAGTGATGTAATGAGAAATTTTGTAGGTGCAAGTTGGAATCAGCGTAAGGCATGATTAATGACAATGGACATAAACATAGGCCGCTATTGATTATGATAATGATAATTATGATGATTATCGAGCAAAACACATCGTAGATGATATACCGCTACATTATTCAGGCAGTAAAACCTGGATATCTGGTATTGCATTCGAGAGTACAAGCGCAAACTGAATTGGGAGGTCATAAACCGTAAAGAGGTAAGCGGTGGTACTTTAGAGTAATAAAACACGTGTCCCGGGGAAGAGTTAGATGAACATACGAGGTTATATCGACATTAGGAATAGATGAGACCATAGTCGGCGTTGCATGGCACTTCATGGCACAGGAGTGAGAGAGAGGACTATTGACTGTTTCAGAACGCGTTTTATTGCCACTTTTGCGCGAGTAGGTTTCTGCGGTGGCTTTATCACAGAAAAAGCAGAAAACTCGCCGTGAACAAGTACGCTGTAGCCTTCTGCTACGCATAGAAAATATGGAAGAAGAACCAAAAATGAACGAGAGAGTGATGAAAGTTGTTAATGAGGGAGAGCTAGTCTCAGTTTTCGAAAGGACTGAAACTGCACTAAAACCAACTGAAGATGTTTAAAACGAAACGACAGCGGAGAAACGAAGATTGCGATAATGATCAATGGCAGCATTGTCCAATAATTTGTATATGCAATTCGAATAATAGGCGCAGCATCCTCGGCTATATTATTTAAAGAAAGGAGCATATAATACCATTTGTTGCTGCTAAAATTGGACGAAATGAGACCTCACGGAGAAGAGGTGCCGCGGGCAGAGAAAGTAATGGAGATGTGCGTACCAAGATCAGGTGGCGCACGTGAGGAGAGGGCGCGCGAGAAGATGGTCTGACAGCTTGATTTATGGAGGAGCACGGAGTAATGGCTCCGCACTCGCCCCTTTCTACTCGAGGGATATCTTTATTGGACAGTGCACGGGGCGCTACCAGAACCAAAAATGGGCGTGAGGTCAGAGGCAGGAGACGATGTCTGCCGCTATAGTTTGAACGCAACAGGCGAAGCCCAATGGCCAGTGATTTGTTTGATTTGTTTGACCCTTTGATTTATTCCAACATTTCTACCACCGTGTGTGCGTGTGCGTGTGTTAACAGCTAATAAGTTAACGCAATACTTGAAAACCACTAAATCGACAAGAAAATGGCGTGTTTATTCTTATTACTGTGAAATTGATAAATGACAGTAAGATCTTATGTCCGAATGCGGTCATGCGTTCCAGCTGAATTGAGTGGCACTATAGATAGTTTATCAACATGCACTGAAATGTATTGTGTTTCCAGCCACATGAACGTTGAAGACGCCGTTACAAAGTGCGCACATGGCCCTAAACAGAGACGTTTTCGTGGCCAAAGAATAACGTTAATACCGATCCCTATATCCCTTTTTGTATACATCGGGATCTATTCTTTTAGAAGTTTAGAACTAAATGCCGCGTATAGATGGTATGGCGCCCAGATAATGTTATGTCGTAACTTCACGTGACCAGGATTACCTAGTTCTTGACGGTCGTTTGAAGAAGTAGCAGAAGAAGAAGAAGAAGAAGAAGAAGGAGTACGTTGATGGCGGCGAGACTGCAACCTTCGGTAGTCGTGGAAGATGCGGCTTCTTCTAGCAGGTCGGAAAGCTTGGCACATGCCATGCCTCTGCTGCTTCCGTGCGCCGTCCTGTTCGGAGCGGTGGCGGCCTTTTTCGTTGGCTGGACCAGCACGCTCATCCTCTACAAGACCAACATCTTCCACAGGTACGCAGAGACATTCAGCAGAACGCTCAGCAGCATTTCAGCATTGTGGAGCGATTTTCTTCAAATGTTTATGTACTTGCTGTGTTGTGGATGCTATGTAGTTTGCTACGCTCCAAACTGCAAACTCCAGCCTTAGACGCACGGTGGGTCAACATGTATTAGACCTACTTTGGAGTACGCTTGTGCTGTTTGAGATCCGCCTCAAGTATGCTTGGTCGAAAATCTTGAAAATATTCAGAACAGCATAGTCTTCCTTTTTTTTCTTACACAAGAGTCGCACGCACCTAACGCTTACAGCCTCGATGTGGGTACTGATAGGAAAGCTACACCATGTGAGCACTGCATTGCGCTCATTTGTTTTAAAGAGAATACGGGACAAGCAGCAATAGTTTAATTAAAGCTGAAGATATTAGCCCTGCTGCATGCAGGCTTTCTGCTTCAGGTTGAGTGATATGAGTGATGAAATTAATAAGGAGGACACTAACAAAATAAACAATAAATGAAATCACTAAGTTTAAGAAAACTTAAATAAATCAAGCGATGAATTCAAAAGTCAGAGAGTTCCTACAAGTTCTGAATTTTTTATGTAGTGCATCGAGGCCTTCGCTGCAGAAGACCCAATAAATTATTTATTTATAGCTGTTGGCTTATATCAACTAATGTTTTTGCCGCTAGGCCGTGTGTATCAGATACAAACTACACAGTTTTTCAAAATTGTCGTTCTTGCCAGTCTTTACTGACGGGTGTACTAGAGCTAATCGAGGAGGCTGTACAACAGTTCAATATGTAAACATTACAGACAAGGCGTTCGTTCGACAGCAGTTACCTTGAAAAGTGTAATACGCTGAGGAGCTCACTTTTCTTAATAGCAGAGTAATGAATGTGTATTCCGACTCCTTTTGGCAATTTTCAAAGTTCGATGTTTTACGCTTCCTGAAAAAAAATGCACATGCTCTAGCAAAATCTGTCTTCTGCCGATCGCAATTTTTAGAATATTTAACAGTGATAACTATCATACATGATGCACTTTTGATTTGGCTGACGAGCGGACAGGTAACTCTTAACGAACGCGTACCATGGAAACAAATTATCAGATGAAACTTTATTGCTTTTGCAAGATAAGATATTTCTGAAGTATGCACACACAATTTCTACTTGAGCAATTCTCATGTCTTCGTTAGAGTCGTCGTTTTATTGTCCTAGAAGTAACTATCGCTATTTTGGATGGCGTTTAAGGCTTGCTTCTTTTTTTTTTTTACGAAACAATATTGCTCGCAGAACCACGGCTCTTATTGTTTCCTCTTATCGGCTGTCATGTTACTATCGCTGCTTCGATTGATTTTTTTCCACCCTGGGGCTAGTTTGTTATTGTTACGTGCACCGAATCACACATTAGTACTTCAGCCTCGTGACGCAGTGCTGGTCTTAGTCTTCACACATTGTGGAAGTCATAGCATCGTGCTTTGTTGAAGCGTATTTTCTTTTTGTAAATGAATGGCCCACGCTCATCAGTGGCTAGCGTCTGTTCTATTCTATAGCTATTCATAAACGTTCTTTTGTTGCTTCTGGCACGACGGCTATTAACTGTTAAAATGGTGCTATAGGATACAACAGCGACGGCAACGATGACATCGCAAGCGCAGAAGGGCCCTCTATAACAGACCCCACTGTACAGTATTTCTAGCTGAATATTTTTTTGTTAAAACATAAGGAAGGGGGACGTGTATAGGTTATAGGCCATGACTTTGGCTGTTCAAAAACTGCATATGGTATACGAGTCACTGCACCAATAAATTTACAATTTTTTTTCCTCATTCCTCCATCATTCTCACATCTATTACAGGAATCCGCTCCGAGACAACGCGTTCAACGCAGAGGCTGTCATTGCGTATAACGCGAGTGCTACCCTGGAAGATGGTCGTCCCCCACCTGGACGCCAGTACCAGGCGTCGCGCCGTAACGAAAGTGCGGCTACTTTGACCAACATAGAAGAATTCCTGCGCACACAGTAGAAATTACCAGCTCATTTATTGCGTTTGTCTCATCTTCAAGCAAGCAGTCCAGTGGCGCATAATTGTGCGTGGCGCTGTACCACATCGCTACATGCCAACACATAATCCCTTGTATCCAGCTTTCACTAAATGTTCGTAAAGGCTGTGTTATCTACATCGCTTGATCTCTCTGAAAAGCATCGGTTCAGGTTAACGCAGTGATTGACCTGAACCCGAATTCGCCCAGTAACTGTCCAGCTGAGTGTTAAGTACCAATACAAAAAACAGATAGCCCGCGTCTACGTCGCTCTAGAAGGAATAAACAGACGCAGGATACGACACAGCTGCAGCAGCGGTTCGTCTGTCACTGGCGCATACATTTTAGAACTGGGAATCGATCCACTCAGCAAGACATCTTGCTGAATTGAACGCTCGAGCTGGGCTTTGTCAATGCTATATATTTTTCCGGGCTCCTTGTGTGTATCATTGGTAATCGATAAGAAAACATAGGTGAGCGTCTTTATGGTTCGACAGTTCGAGCCTGTATCACAAGTGCTACTGGGTGTGGAGCTACCGTTGGCGCTTCGCCATGGCAGCGCGCATCTATGCTGACACACTTTGAGCACAGAAGCACCTGAATTAGATGACACAGACAATCTGCAAATCTTAATAGATTCAATGTCACAGGTCTGTATTGAGTTGTGTTGAGGTACAGGTGGTTAGATTAGTCTTGGTTGTTTCACCCGCGCCCCGGACTAAATTGACCCGGCCACAAAGAATATTTCCTCGCAAGCTTCTGGCTGAGGCGTTCCTGACACCATTCATCACCTGTGTCAGGGGCCTGAGAACAGGGCACCAAGGAACGTGTTCCAAAGGCAGGAGTCCACTGACTAAGGCAACTTTAGGTATATTCCGTGACATGAAATCGGGATTCAAAGAGCTTCAGGATAAAATTCATCGCCAACTTCAAAGAGAACTATCATAATATTCTTCTGTTCATTCCCCGCTAGCTATAGTGACTGGTAAGGCCCCAGTGTATGTTACTCACCGCATATCTCAGCGACCACAAGGCTTATCTAACATTCATGTAGTAAATGAGAGACGCACGAAGAAAGTATATAATGACGGCACTTCGCCGTTCTGTGGTTGTGCTACGAAAGTTATAAAAGGCAGCCGTAAAGCTTTACTACCTGATTAAGTCGATTTATCAGATCATAATCAGACCTAATTATCGCCACTTCAAACCAGTTAAAGGTCGCAGTAAAGCTTAGCGGCTAACCTACATGTTCTTTCTGGCACAAGCGGAGCGTTCTGAAACGACCAGCATAATATGCCATGAATCAGTTAAATTACATATCTACGCAAGCTTGTGGACAGTCACGTAAAAATCGCGGGCCTGGATTGTACATGATTTATGTGCAGGATTTCTGCGGCTGCCGGGGGCACTGTACCAGTGATGCATTGGCGATCTTCGCCATGCTTTCTACAATCTTGGTTGCGTTAGATATGAACATATCACACTACCTAAACTGGCAGTCACGGTTCATTAATATAGCGTCAGTACCTATATATATACACACAGTGTAGATGAACGCACCACACCACTAGCTTCCCACACTCGCCGTACATCGTCTCAAAGAAGAAGAGAACGAGGTCAGCCATCAGCAATTTGCTTGTTTCGAGGAATCAACATCGAAATAAGCATCCACAGTTTTTCCGATTACTGAAGCGCGCAGCAACAACGAGGCCATGAATGTAGCCGCATGCGATGGTGATCTAGCCGGAGACGACGCAACGGCAGGAGCCGACGTTTCACGGGACGATCATGCGCCACAGTCATCGCAACAACAAGTGATGCCACCGCTGGCTGCACTCCAGCCTGAAGTCGCGGCGCTGGTTCGAGCTCCTGCCGTCGGCGCCCTGGAGGGCGAGTCCGCAGCTGCGCCGCCATGGTGTATGAGGCTGCTTTTCGCATTCGGCATGGGCGTAACCATCGCACTCTCCTCTTTCGTGGTGCTGGTTGCCTGGTACCGTCTGTTCCCGGAACCGGAAAAGATTCTGCTGTCGGCGGTGCCGCCAGCCCAAGGCGTTGCTCGCGCTGTGGGAGCGACAGTGAACGTCGGAACGCCGACAGCGCTGGCCATCATTCAGTACGTGGGCGTGCCTCAGACAATCCTTCCCGACAACTGGAACGGCAGCGACGACGCTGCATTCGAACCGACGACCAGCTCACTGTACGACGGCCCCACCGGCAGCCTCGTCGGACTTGCGGCGCAGGAGAACGGTACCGACTCATCGATGCTTCCTGCGCCACTCTGAAGGACATAAAAAAACTGTTTTCTTGATATATATAGTGATATCATTAACTTTCAGTTCTTTACTACACAAGTTTTGCTGTCTGTGTAGGACTGGATCACCTTTGCGTCCTGGAGTACGGTTTACAGTAAAACAACTTCCGCCTTAATTAGTTTGTGCATAACATACGGGGTTGGGTGCCCTAAGTGCTGTAAGCGCGCATATTACTCTTAGAAAGGTTTCGCAGCTACTCTACTCTATATCATATTTGTTTTACTGCGCGATCCTAATTTCTTACGCTACTGACCTCCAGAAATTAATGACGCGCGTTCCAATAGTACATGGAACAGTGTTGAGATGTTCGGCGCATTTGTCCAAGTAGGTGGGTAATTGGTGGATGAAAATTAGAATGTAACCATTAGTGCTGTCGAGCGGTGTGTTTACTAGTTCTTTACGTATGCCTTAGAGTCGACACCTCTCTTTTCTTGTCATTCTAGTGTCATTTCTTTTCTAATGTCATTGCGTGAGACTAATTAGCCTTCCTTCTTTCTTTTCTGTGCTCTTGAAAAATTTTTTAAAGATTGATTGCTTTGCACTTTCGGTCACGTTTTTCTTTCATGCCACAGAAAACGTCAGGGGCACTTAGGTATCCCTACGTGGATGAATGTGAAAGCATTGCGACGTTGTTTTACGAAACGTAACGGTATTGTTTTCACGTTGCCTTGTATAATTTCCCGCATCACGTGCCACGACCTCGTTCGCGTACTTGCATGGATTTCCAAAGGAGCCGGGCGCAGCTGCTGAGTGCGAAGTAGAAGTCGAAGGTTTGTCTATCGGAGCGCACGACAGAAGTCACCGAAATCACCGCACCGAATGGCAGAGCCGCTACGCGTGGCGCTATATATAGATCAATCACCGGCGTGATCTGTCTCTGCGACCACGTGACTTTTTGTACCATCTCCGGAGAAGTTTCATCCATCGTAGCGCACGACAGAACTCGCCGAAATCACATCATTGACTGGCAGGTGGAGGGGTACTGTGGTAACGCCAGCATGATCAGCAGCATCGGAGGCAACTGTGGAAGAAGACGACGACGAACGCGACAGCACTGGCACGGGCGCGGCTCTGTTACCACGTGACTTTTTCGTATCATCTCCGGCCATGCCACCGGATTTTCCCTTTCATGGGCCACACAATGCTTTCGCATTAGTAAACAAAACCCGCAGCAGAAACGCTGCGCTCTGATCTGGTGTCAACATAACCCTTATCACTGAAGTACAAATCAGTGTCTTGACCAAATTAACCGTGGTGGTAGCGCTATAACAGAAAAGTCCGTAGCGAAGGAGCAGGCTAATTTCACAACACCCGTTCACAGACATCATATTCCTAGAGGCATTGAATAGGGGGCTCAATCGTAAAAGAATCGAATGCTTAAACTTTGGTAGCTATTGCTGAGAGGTGTAGTAACCGTCATTTTCTTCTGTTTGCGTTACCACCATCCGTGTACTAGGCCTCTTCATGCAAGCTCACGGGCGCAACGGCAACACAATTCACAAACTGGAAGCATGCGTTCAGCAGACGATGCGACTCATTTCAAGAATTGCCAATCGACACTCTGGCATGAAAGAAGCCAACCTCATAAGGTTGGTACAAGCCTTCGTTCTCAGCCGCATCACCTACATCACCCCGTACCTCTGCCTCAAAGCGACTGAGAGAGAGAAAATAGAGGGGATTATCCGGAGGGCCTATAAACAGGCTCTTGGGCTATCTATAAGAACGGCCAACGCTAAATTGCTAGCCCTAGGTGTGCACAACACCCTCGATGAACTAGTAGAAGCGCACCTTATATCTCAATACGAAAGGCTAGCTCAGGGTGCCGCCGGGCGAAACATCCTCCAGAATCTCGGCATCAACTACGAGTCGATGCAAAGCATTAAAGTAGACATTTCTCACGATCAGAGGCGCCATCTCAAAATTAATCCACTCCCTAAAAACATGCACCCCGAATTCCACAAGGAAAGGAGGGCCGAGCGGTCCAAAGCCCTACATCAGAAATTCCACGCCTTCAAAGACGTAGTCTATGTCGACGCAGCAGAATACATAGAACGCAACTGTATGTCCCTTGCAGTGGTGGACTCCTCAGGTCAAATACGCGCTGGTGGTTCAATTCGCACCAGAAGCTCCGAAACAGCGGAAGAGGCGGCTATCGCTCTGGCAATAGCCTCCACACATTGTCATTACATTATTAGTGATTCCAGAGCAGCAGTACGCAATTTTGCGAAAGGTCGGGTCTCGGCTCCCGTAAAACACATAATAGACACAAACCAACACCCACGACCAATCCACATAATTTGGGCACCAGCACACTCCTCCCTACCCGGCAACGATGCCGCCCACACCACCGCTCGAGGACTCGCCAACCGAGCACCCGGACGGCTCACGCTAGGATCAGGGAGGGATCGCACGGTCAGTTACCAGGAAATAACTCAGCACTGCAGGTTAGCCAGGGCAGTGTACCCGCCAGCACACAAATCGCTTAACAGGCGACAAGAAGTAGCTTGGAGACGACTTCAGACGAACACCTACCCCAACCCCGTAGCCTATCAGTATACTACTACCCGGACCAATACCCTAATACATGTAAGCATTGTCAGCAAAAAGCGGATCTATTCCATATTATGTGGTCGTGCCCAGCCGAAAATCATACAAATCACGAAATAAGTAATACTGAGCAGTGGGAGGCCGTGTTGCTCAGCTCCGACCCTGACCTGCAGGCCAAGGTCATCGAGAGAGCTGAAGAAGCCGCCCGGGCCCAGGGGCTCGTGGCTGCCTAACAACAAGGTCATCCGTCAATACCTTGTTTTCAAATAAAGTCTGTACTCACTCACTCTGTTTGCAGTTTAGTTATGAATGTGATCGGACAATTCCAGGTGAATCATCGCTTTATATTTATTAGTAAGAGGAACAACTCACATTTCTCAGACATTCTACGTGTCCAGAAATTCCTTCGGTGCACATGTGTTCGTTGTATACATGAAGACCCTGCGCACGTCTCATGGCACGCAGTGCCTGATAGCAAAAAAGCACGGGTACCTTTCTTGCGAGTGCTCTCGTTTCGACTAGCAAATACCAACGCTCTCTCTTCCACACTATATGCCAGCTGGATAAGCACACACTAACATTAAAGAGACCGACAACTGCCTAGAACGTTTCATGAGATGTTTGTGGAAATGAAAACCAAATTTATATTGATAGAACCGAGCTTCCTGTTCACGATGTAACCACGCCCCGACATTTCACGGGCGAAAATGGAAAACGCAACAGCCTCAACTGCGACGCAAAGCCCGACTTTCATGCTAAGTTAAATATAATCAAAACGCGATACCACAGGTTGTTTTCTCACTGGATTTCCACACTAAAAGAGAGAAACATCGATTTCTTCTCACTTTGGAAAGCAAAATTTACGGCTCTGAAGTTTCTGGAGGCGCAATTTGGACACTGAGCTATACGTGACCTGCAATGACAGCAAAGTTCCGGCCTTCGCAGGAGCTTTCGGCAGCCGCTGAACCCCAAAGCACGGCCTTCTAGATTGGAGGTTAAAAATTGAGATTTGAGGACGGTATCCGGACACACCATCTATTGCAGTTCTGTTTTCATACTCAATCGTAAGAGTGCGGGAATAGTGAGTGAAGACGAATGAAATAGTGACCAGAACTAAGCGAATCTAATTGAATACCAAATACTTTTTTTTTAATTTTCAAATAATAAACAGCGAGTTTCACGAATAATATAAAGCGATGTGTACATCTATAGTATTCACGACGTAGGCAAGTTCCAGCAATAGAACTACACATTACAAAGCGTTCATGAAATACAAATAGAAATACAAAATTGAGCATTCAGAAGAAGAAATAAGCAGTTTGTTCGCATACCCGGGAATCCTCGGAGAGTGCGAATGACCGCTATTGATGGAGAAATAGTGTGGCTCCATACTCGATTTTACAGCGCTCCCCACTACGTAACTTGAAGCATTTACGTCTACTTCGTCTACGTTTACGTGCCATTAAACTATTCGCACTATATTGCCCCAGTTTTACGTTTGAAAGCACCCACTTGAGGATCTCAAATATTCGGAACTAATAAAAATTATTCGTTCTTGTGAATATTCTCTACTCAGTCAGAATAGGGCGTTATTCGATATCGTTATCTGAAATTTCCGAGATATTCGCACGCTCCTACTCAATCCTAACGCGCATACCGTGCGTCGGAGCACGTTTATAGACAGAGCAAAAAAGCGCGCACTGGAATCGAGTAAGGACGGTAACTGTAGCGAGAACGCCATTTCAATCTTTCGCAGCTGCTGTGCTTCGGACGACGCCAACAGCGCCATCTGCACGCAGAGCTCGGTTGAGATTTATGTCCCAAAAGAGAGAGGACGTCGCCGGCGGTGCCCAAAGTCGACATGGCGCGGATAAGAGTTATACGCCATGCAACGCACGCCCACGGAAAACGCTTTCTCGTCCTGTTCTGTCAAGCCCACGAGCGACAGCACGGCGGAACGAAAACGAGAAAACCCTTTCCGATATTCCACCTCACGTCTCCATATTCCTTTCTCCAACGGCTCATATTTGCCACTGTGTCACGATGCGAGTTCTCCGCTAGAAGTGTATCAAATCGGTGCCGGTTAGAGGTTTTTCTTTTATTGTTAATATTTTTATTGTTATTACACACATCCGTTTACTCCTCTGAGCCAAATGCAGAGTTTGACACATGCCAAGTTAGAATGTTCTTTTTTTTTATCGCACAGACGTTCCCACAGAGAACAACATATGAAACGCGGCGCACGACAAAGGAGGTTCTACCACATATGCAAAGGCACCTGTCGTCGAGCGTTTCTATGTATCGTATTTGTTTTGACTACGGCAGCAGTGCAAATTTTTAAGCTGAGTTTGCTGTGGTTTTCAACCTGAAGAGAAGTACAAATCATTTTTAATGCGTTAGCATTACGAGTGTCAAAGCCGAAAAACTGTTGTATGTGCACGTATGTATGTATGTATGTATGTATGTATGTATGTATGTATGTATGTATGTATGTATGTATGTATGTATGTATGTATGTATGTATGTATGTATGTATGTATGTATGTATGTATGTATGTATGTATGTATGTATGTATGTATGTACGCATGTATGCATGTATGTATCACTTTACGGCCAAGTGTGTTTTGTTGCGTTGCCGAGGGGGTTCAGAAACGACAGACCCAGTTTTTTGTGGCAACGTATATGCGGCGTGGTAATGTCTTTCGGCGTTTAACGAAAGCCCGCGAAATATGAAAATAAACCACGTGGCTGCGCTCGTGCGCTATCGTGTTGCAGCGCTCTCAATCGCGGTTCGTGCGGAAGAACCGTGCGCGCGGACCGTGGCGAAGTGAGTAGCCGCGGCTCTAGGCATCGGCTACTCAGTGCGTCAGCATCTTTGGTGGTGGCACACGGAAGGGAAGCGCCGTCATCCCTGGTAAGCGATAGGCTCGACGCACGGTTGAGGGTGCTGAAATACAACAGCGCACGAAGGCAGTCACGTGGTTTTATTTCATATTTTGCGGGCTTTCTTTACGCGCCGTAAAAGAAATGACCATGCAGCATGTAGGTTGGCACCAAAAATTGGATCGGTCGTTTCTGAATCCCCTCTACAACACAACGAAACACACGTGGCCCTAAAGTGAATATTAAAAATATTGCATAATTCATCTTAGTTAATTAACTAATTACTCGGAACGTAAGGAATACCCTGAGGAGCGCCACATGACGGCAAACCATATGCCATTAGTTTCATTCAGCTGCGGCTAGTCACTTTTTTTTTTATCCTTGGCGCAAGTTACGTAAAGCACCCTGTATAACGAAGAGATCATACGTACGTTTACGACACACCTTGTTCAGGTACCACGACACACCAGTTTACGACACACACCAGTTTACGACACACCAGGCTGTTCAGGTACCACATTTCACCATTGTTGGATTAGGGGCTTGGGAGGTAGCGCTTCGGGTGCCAGATTTGCATTGCAAAGGACAGGATGTTTCATACGAGTACAAGCGAACCATTTAGGGGTAGTCAGTTATAGTTAAACAAAAATTGTTTAAATGCGCAGAGATAAGCGCAAGGGCGGGTTCTGAAAAGGACGTTTTATTGCTTTTTCATTATGCTTTGCCTTAGAAGCCATCAAAGTGACCGCGATTCCAAGCAAGGTGATTGTGTGGCCGGGCGCTTAGTGTATGACATAACCATAGCCATCTATAGTAGAAGAGAAAGCAACATGTGGTGTTGAGAAATAAGTCCAGGAAAGTAGTGCGCTATTCGCATAACACTAGAGTCAGGCGAGGAGTTACAACAACTTGGGACAAGCACTCTTCTGCTTCGTCGCCTACGGTGTTTATTCCATTTAGGAAATGCCAGAAGCACACGACTGTAGCTTTTTGGAAACGATTAGCTTGGATGACAAGTATGGTGCAGAATGAAATTTTCGCTTTCTTTCCCACTTGTGTAATGCAGAAGCGCCGTTGCGATCAATTCTGTAGCATCCTATATGGAGGTGCACGGTGTCCCTATGACATAATGGCTTGGCTCTCGGCTTATAACGTAAAGCAGCATGAGGCTTGGTGTTCTGGATTTCTTGGACCACACGATACGTGCTAGGCTTGTTAAGGAGCAATTATTTAAAGCTATATGCACATCACCCGTGTGTAATGCCCCTATATTCGAGGACCCCATGTTCTTGCTCGGGCATTCCTAGATTTTCTCAACTATACGGCGTACGGATAAAACTGCCCCCCTGCCTGTGATTTCAGCCTTTAACTGCAGTGTTGCCGCGGTTTGTCTATCACAACGAAGTTTACTAAAAAATGTAAATGGCGGTACGCAGATAGTTGAGCATAACATGGCGGATGTTTTAAGACTAACGCTTGAAGGACAGCACGCCCAAATCCGTGGCAATCGAACAAATGCACTACTTTAGAGCAACGCTGAGGCGTGCTGTTCTGTTTGCACAAACGCGCCTTTTGTATCCGACCTTTATAGGTTTCGGTATAAAATTCACTAAAGGGAAGGCCGTCTATCCGGCAGTTTTGCAGATGGGAAAGCAGGTCGGCTAGACCGAGGAGAGAGTTTTCAATATTACTTACAGACAAATGTATCCGTGAAATAAGCTAAGGATAAAATAAAGAAATGAACAAAACAAAGGTGACGAAGCTAAGAAAGAAGGACAGAAGGTCGGTCTGCTTATTCAGCAAACTTTTTTTTTGTTCACTGTTCCAGAAAAGGTTTTCGTCTAAGGCTGTTAAACCAATGACAAGACGTAGAAGAGATGTATCCGCACTTCTGCGACGCAGGGAGAAGAACATTACTGCCTTCTTTAGCCCTAGTACATAGTCTCCGTTTCTTTGAGCAAATAATCGAGTTACAGAAAAAAAAAGGGCAAGACTGCCACGAAAGCATTTTTTTTTTTTAGACTGGTCAAATGAGTAAAATCTAACAAGTGGCACGATATATTCACCATTATAAGCATGAAGAAAATCAATGTCGTGTGAGAAACAAAGTATTGTCTGTTTTACTTGCCATTAGTGTATCAAAAACAATGTTTCTGAAACTCCTTACCCACCCCTCCCGCCAATAAGATGCATTTTTTTATATATATGTACTCCCGCCCTGTAAGTTTTTTCTTCTATTTTATTGAGAGCATGCAGGAAGTGTGTAAGTAGGCACGGTTACGGCTGTCGTATATCCTGGAAACGTAAGTGAATTAGGGCTAATTTTCTTACAACAACGATGTTAGGCCTTAATGTAAATCCAATCAAGATCTGCGCTCTGCGCTCTCAAAGATTTAAAACTCGTGCATCTCTCACTCTTCAGTGCTCCGAAGTCAACCACTTGTGCATGTTATGCTTATCCCGTCGGTTTTTTATTTTTTTCACTGCTTGAGTAATGTAACCGACATAAATTTGCGTAAAAATTTCAACGAGAGGTGACAAAGTGTAAAAATAAGTAGGAAGAAATGTACACTGCGCAAACTCACAAATTTCTAGCAGACAGCCGTAGCTGGCTGCTTTTGTATTCCGGAGGCTGACTGACAGGCAGCATTCTGCATGTTTTTCCTCATCTTATTTTTCGATACCGCACTCAGCACAAGGTTCAAGATAGTGTCGGTGTTTTGGAAAGTATTATACTTCAC
This sequence comes from Dermacentor albipictus, assembly GCF_038994185.2. Lineage (NCBI taxonomy): Eukaryota > Metazoa > Arthropoda > Arachnida > Ixodida > Ixodidae > Dermacentor > Dermacentor albipictus. Next base: position 28,156,325 of record NC_091823.1, on the reverse strand, counting down.
AACGCAGATTTCTAACGTTATTGCCAATAGCTGCGTAATTCTCTATTTATTTACTACAAAAAATAAATAGCTAATTCCAGATGTTTCCTGAACTTATATGTGCATAGTCCAGGAATGCTTTTCTCATCGTCATACTGCGTTTCTTACGCAGTTTGAAGATTTTTTTTACCTCGATAAATCACCGTTGTTTTCGGAATAATCCATTGATCATTCGTTTCGAGATCATTAGTTGAAAACATAAGTCTACAACGGCATGTTTTCGGCTGGTGTATCCTTTATTGTATTGATTGGCTGGTGATGACAATTACTTCGCGTTGCTTTCGAGAGGAGAACCGAGATTGCGTTGATGCTAATCTCCTAGAGGCAAACTATTTAGCTAATCTGTGCCTTCTTGGCTAGAACTACTTATAACTGTACCATTAATACCACGTTAGACTGCGCTAGCACGAACTAACAGCATTTATTATTCAGTACCCATTCTTGAGCCCGTCACGTTACCGCTATAGTTAGTGCACAAAACGTGATATGTATGACATATTACCGGCTCCAAAATCTATTCCGGTGCATGCATTCAGCAAGTGCACGGCATTCGAGATCGGCTTCTGTTATCCAGGGAGAGCTAGGGCGCAGATTTGGACAGCACCTATACAGCTATTGTTATAAGTACGAACAGAATGCCACAAGAAAAAGTTTTGACATTTCGCCTAGAGCTTTAAACGAGTAACAAGCGCACGTATTAGAGTAATCACTGCTGAAGCACTATCTTATATTATAAGCCTTACAATAAGTAAAGGAATAACTCCTGACGCTGTAAAAAAGTTACAGTGACGTTTCACTTGGTGAACCCGAGTGACGCGCAAGCGTACGGGTGCTGTAGCGCACACGACGCTATCGGCCCTGGGTGCGCCTCGACGTCCACACTGTCCCCATCGCAGATCGTATTCAAGACAGGGCGACCGCGCGCGGTCGAAGTACAGCGCCCCCTCCTCCCCTCCTCCGGTGCCATGGTGCCGTGCGCGCGACGGAATACGGCAAGCGATATTGAGCAGCCGTCTTCGGCTCACCATCGCAAGCTTTCAGTCGCACATACGGCCTACGGCACGTGAGGATGGTGTTACCACGAGACGAACCCAGCACGTACGCATCGCAAAGAAAACCTGTAGCAACTGCCAGCGGAGGTCAACCCAGCGCGCCTCCGCTTACCTCCCTCCTCCGCGACGCTTCGCCTCTTTTCTCCAGCCTCCCTTCGCTCAGCGTTACCTACACATTCCTCTAGGTGGCGGTACTTTGCCAGGCGCTGAGCGCGCTCCTTCGTACTTTCCCGGGCCCGCGATTCTCTTGACATCCAGACGCCTTCCTCGTTCGCTTTCTTCGCGTCCTCAGGCAGACACCGCCGATTTGAAAAGTTGTCCACTTACGCTTGCGCGTAAGATAGTCCGTGTGACTCCTAAACATATAAAGGTGGTCAGGAAGACAATGTCTACAATCACAGGCTGATTTTCGTATTGCCAATTTCTCCCAAAATTTTGAAAAGACAAATGTGGACTGATTGTGGAAGTTCCTGGGAAAGCACGTGTCAGAACAAAATGCCAGCTTCCAAAAAGGGAAATCAACAAATGAAGTACTTGTCCGCATTAGGGATAGAATTTTTGAAAAAATTGACGAAAAAGAGGTTTATGCTGGGCCTATTAGGTTCAAAAATCAAAAATCTCTCCGTGTTCGGTTCGACGAGGAATTATTGTGAAATGTTCATATCAATTATCTTTCCCGTGCGCAAGCACAAGCTGGCAGAATTTTACTCAAGCCATACCACTTTCGTTAAAAATTCAGTGGCACAATGCAACTTTCTTTATAAGCTGTGTTATGGAGTACTTGTACGGGGCACAACAGAATCCAACTACGCGCATAAAAAGCTAATTGTCTTTAAAAAAATAAGTGCCATGCATTTATATCAATTTTACCGGTCTTGTGAAGAATCTGCGAACGGTAAAATTGCTTACTGAATACGCTATGATTAGGGCGGACCAACTTTAATATTTAAAGCTCTTAATACAGACACATGCAGAAACGTGTGCTACTCCATTTGTCCTTGAGCAGCCAGGCCGATACTTCTCCCGCAAAAAAAAAAGAAAAAGACTTCACGTCCCACAGGTTAGGACAACTAAATTTAAACAAACTTCTCTATATCTGCGTGCAAAAATAATGAATAAAACTGAAAGTAAAGTACACTTCTACGACCTATAGCATTGAAGAAACAGACAAGAAAACTACTGCTTCATGGACATCTTTATATGCATGAAACATTTTTTAGAAATATGCTGTGCTTTACACGGACTATGTTGAATTGAAATGTAAATACCGAACCATGTGTTTTGTTGTTGTTTTTTCAAGGTGTTGGCGATGTGCCTATGTTTCGTCATGTTGCTTTAGGAAATGCGTTGTTGTGTGTTCTGACCAGTGATTTTGCACACTGTATAAGTACTTGTCCTTTGTCCTTTTGCAAGAAATTTGTTCGAACACGCTGAGTTATCGCAAATGCGGAAAGAGAGACCTCTATCAGGCAAATGCCTTTAGTCTCTGTCTGTTCTCGAAGTTTCAAGTGTCAAGAAATAAATTTCAATTTCGATTCATAATTTTATTTCTCAAGCACCGCTTTTATAATTTCATTCTGCCGGCGTAACGTCGGCGCAAGCTTTCGAGTGCTAACGCCAGCTCCGAACAGCATGCTAAGCTTGGATACAGTATTTTAAAGCTCCCTCTCTCTTATGTGATGCAAGTGATGGGGCCATGTACGGAGCCAGAAACCTACGAAAGTGGAGAGATATCCGCATCACAGCGAACTTTGTGGCATCTGCAATGGCGAAGAGTCGTCTTTGCAATGACTCCTGCTCATGTTTTCGGTTCGTCAACTGCCCAGCAATCCACCAGAGCCACCAACGTATGGAACAAACTCCATTGGGCTCACATTGAGCAGCATCCGCCAATTAAATCAAGGACCTGACAGCGTCAATGATTGATTACGAAATGAGCACCGCGCTTTTATTGTGTCTACACATGCGTGCTATTCTCGTTCAATGTGGCAAAAGGGGCCAATCTAGGTGGAAGCATTATCATTTTGGGCATTTGGTTATATTACTTACTACAGTCCGAGTTGTCGATTATTTTGTCATTGCCATGCGATCTGCTAGTCTCCTGGTTCGCTCGAATTATAAAGCGAACGCCCTGGAAAGGCATTTGTTTCTTCCAGGCACGATTGCCTTACCAGGACAAACTCTTGTCAAACTACGAAGCATTCTTTTTGAGAAATTGATATGGGTGTTTCCTTTGTAGCTTCGTGATAATTTGTGGGGAGCATAATGTTTACCTTTCACGAGATTTTCTTCATTGTGAGCTCACGCAGAACTGACTTGCTTACTATTAAACAAATATTTCACCTTCACTCTAATGTAATATTGTGCACGGGTGCATGTCAACTGCCCGCCGGAACCGTCTCCGATGCCTTCCTGGCAGCTCAGATGCTCCGGTCGACCACGTGTGACGTCGGAACTACGTTGCAACCACGTTAGCGCTGTGCCCAAACAACAAGGGTGAAGCTATGCGATCCACGCCGCCATGTAAATATCGTCCGTGGTTATTTTACAAATACGGCTCTTCGCCGCAGAAAACGCCTTCCCCTTAACGTACCCTCTCCCTCTTCAATTCCTCCTAAGTTAAAACATTAAACATAAAAATGTGCCGAACACTCCTGTATGCAGACAGTAAACCATTATAATCACCAAATAAACTGCTTCCTGCCGAGCTGCGGGTCGAGCAGCGCTTCAAACTTGTAACAAAGATTAGTAGCGACAGTGGTAGGGATGAAAAGGGGAAGGTCTTAATGATGGAAAGATAGCACGGGTCCAGTGAGAGACAAAGGCGGGAAGGTATGCACGGGAAATAGGATTGAGGGGGAGGATAAAGGGGAGAAAAGGCGGAGTGGGTGAGGCTGAGGCTAAGAAAGGTCCAGGTAATGACAACGCAAGAGTTTATTCTACGCGTCCGGGGCACTAGGAATGCCTCGAAGCGATTCCGAGTTGCTGAAGATCCCCAGAGGCTCGGGGCAACTCCCTCAGCCAATCGACGGACGGCATCGTTTGGCGCAGGAATTCGCACTCGCACAAACGCTCACTCGAAGAAGTAGCAACCCCGCAGCGAGGACTGCAGGAGATACTCCCTGCCCTTCCTCCCAACAAGCCCCCTCGCCCCCGCTCCCTCCCCACTCCTCACTTCTCCACCTAAACTCTCCCTTAGAGGAGTGCGCTTGATTAATGCGCCAGTGCTACCCCAGCGAAGCCATTTCCGAACGAGGTTGCCAGGGCAATCGACTGGCTCACTCTTTTTGTCGTCCGCATATGTAGCCCGATTCTCCTGTTTAGTGCTGAGAAACCGTCGGTGCTTGCACGCCTTCCTGATTACTTGCGCAAGCCTTTCTTTACTGTAAGGGTTTCGTAACCGCACTATGTTTGGTACATTGAGTCTAATGACCAACAAATCGCGTCGCGCTCTTCCAAACGAGGCCATTCTTGTAGAGTTGGCGTCTGGTTTGGCGAAACCGCACAAGGACCAAGTACGAGAGCGCTTAGGAGGTGCTAATTATTTATAGGCGTTACTAGCATTAGCCATCACAATTTGTTTTTTTCGATTTCTGCGATATCCCTTTGTGTCTAAGCTTATGGCTGTTTAGGGATGCAAATGGCCATTCATTTTACTCATTGTAGATTTGTTTACATCGACAGCAAAATTACATTTTGGGGCTTTACGTGCCCAAACCACGATCTGATGGTGGGGCACGCCGTAGTGCGGGACTCCGGATTAATTTTGTCCACCTAGGGATCTTTAAGGTGTACCCAAGCACGCAGGCGGCCGTTTTGGCATTGCAACCCCGTCGAAATGTGGCAGCTTCGGCTGGAATTTCATCCCGCGATCTTCCATACGAAGGGCATCACCCAATCAATAACACATTACTTATTAGTAAATATGTGATGACATTTCGTTACTTAGAATTTGCGAACTCATGGCGCGTCCCATTACTTCGGTCATCTTGAAAATACTAGTTACACGCCATTCTTGCTTGAATTGTTTTTATTTGGATCAGTTGGCATTTATTGTTGTTGCCGTCTCCCTCAAGTTTGCCCGCCAGTAAGGTAGGAAAGAAAATCTTATGCGTTCATATGATGTCGCAGGATGCGATTGATTTTAGGTGTAGATTTACATAACTGTTAGTGGTTACGTGGGCATCCTTAGCTGTTCCTGAGGCGCCTTTCTATTATGTGAAGATCCCACTACGCAGAGATAACTTGACCTCGCAAGTGAATTGTTGAGCTTACAAGTGGGTCATGTGTAACATTGCAGTTGCTAAACACAGGACGTCGTAAAGCTGAGTTGCTAGGGCAAATATAATGCTCTGTTTGTAGTGGTGTCATTAGCTTGACGGATGTAGCTGCCGTTATTTTCACAAATAAAGGAGGCAATGTAATAAAGTTGATTTTTCCTATAAATGAAAATTATTCGCATAGTTATCCTGTACGTCGACCTCTAAAAACGTCCTTGCGCTAAAATGCTGCGTTTTTACTGCTACCACGACAAAAAAAAACGCGATGAAGCCGCATGGTGATCCTGCCACTGCGCTGTCACGGTAGCGGCACACCTTCTTTAACTAACTACGTAACTACCTTGTATTTGACAGAGAACTGACAATGAAGTAAAAGGTAGTTTTGCTTGTGTACAAGCAGAGAAATCGAGTGAAAATAACGGTCTACTTTAACTTCATTATACAACAATACAGGCATTTTTGTAACCGGTACAGGAACAGCAGAAAGTTCAGTTGCACAACAGCAGCGCCAAGAGAATAGGCACAACGCAAGCCGAACGCGAACAAGTACAACCATGGATGTAGGGGGACTGAGCACGTGCTGTTAGGCGAGTTGGTTATACCTTCCTTCGTCCGTCGTTTTATTTGGCGCCTTCGTTGTAAATATGTACGGGGACACAAGCTGCGTTTTGCGCTCCTTTCACTTATGGTAAGAATGTTCAGTGCGTTTCGTTACTATGTCACCAGTTCATTGCGGTCAGCGCGCTTCATTACGAAAGAGTCGGCTCTAACCACTCCGAGAGAAGCACCACTGTATACATTTCAAGGCGCGCCGCCGACTCACCATCCACACTGACCCGGCAACGGTGCTGCCACCTATTACCCGATCTCGCAGCTAATACATGTGAGATACGTATAATGAATGAAAGAAGAGAATCATTGCTAAATGTGGCATTAACGCCTGTGACGTCGCTACGCATTGTCAATAAATTATACTTTTTTGGGGGGGATCACTAAAAGCGATACAAAATCAAGGGGACTTGCGTTGGATAAAGAGACAACTCGTGTGAGGTAAGATTTCTACCACGGTAACCTAAAGCACCTCTACTTAAGGCGTATTTTCTTTTTGTGCAGTACAATTAGCGTCTAAGCTACAGAACGACGTAAATGAATGCTAAACCAAAGGGAAATATTGAATGTGCAACTAAAGCGATCACTTTAAACTACATCTTAGCATAGCAGTTTGGTACAAATTCACAGTTCATTTCAGCTCACTTTTACTACAATAAGCAGTTATGAGCAAGGAGTTTGGATGCGGTATCTCGGAGTTTCTGAAACGTAAATAAGCGAAGAAAACAAAGTTAGCGCTTTTGGCTGTGCTAACACCAAGAACCCCGCGGCTTTGATGCGAGTGCAATGTGTAGTTATGAGCTAGATAACAGGCTATCTTTGTAACATCACATAACACTCGAACGCTCTGACAAGAGACGCTCGGTTCTTTCTTTGGTCTTCTATTGCTTGCTTTAAAGCTTTAATTTTACTAACTAAAGCAAGAACTTCATAATTACTTGCTACCTTTAACCTGGCCGTAAAAACCACGCTTTGGAAACTAATCCTGCAATGGAACTTCCTTTCGCCGGATGTGCAATGTAGTTGCGAGGTAATTAGTTACCACCAGATATCGCACCGAATAAGGATTTACTTCAATGTCCTTCTGAGGATTTGCCGTTGCATGGAGATGGTTACAGACAAACCCGTTTCCGCACGGGACACTGTTGCACGTGATGTATCCGACATGCTACGACTACGCCTGCAAGCAATGCTCAGCGCTGTGCACTCTCTACCGTATGGTACGGTAGTGTGTGCACAACATGACATTGCCCCCAATCCCCGAACCCCCTATTCCGCAGCAGTGAGAAGACCTGCAGACCGGCTCGTGCCCTGAGGACCAGCTGCGACTGGTGGACAGAGCTCAACGGGCGGCGATGGACCATGGCGTCCTGGACTGACGAGGCCGCTCACCTGGGGACAACCATCTTCGTCTGTTCTTCAAATAAAGTTTCTCTCTCTCTCTCTCTCTCTCTCTCTCTCTCTCTCTCTCTCTCTCTCTCTCTCTCTCTCTCTCCATTCCTATGCATATGCCTGGAAGCCCCCGAGCTAAAGGTTCATAATCAACGTTGTCAAGGAAAGCAGTTGTTGCCCTGACGACGACAGCTCTAACTGTCGACACGTTGGCCCCAGACTGAGACCTCCTTTGTTCGACCACGGGTCATCCCTTACAAGTTCTCATCTTCCCGTAGTCATCTGACTTGCTTGGTTTTATAAAGACAGGCATACAAAAATCGGCGGCCGGATAGGGGTAGGCTAACATAAATATTATTAGCCAAAGCAGTGCTTCGCACATATCGTATACAATCAAACTAAGCATGGCGATTCTATAGAAAACAGCCTGGTCCGAACTTTTGTGAATATGCGACAAGTGTCACTTTACTTTGGTGCGAAAATGGTTGGTGAAAAAGCAGCGGTATGCGCTGAATGTCAAGTAATCCGATCGGAAGCAATATTCATAAATGCCCTGCCATGCCAGGTACATAATTCTATTTCCCTAGCACTTTGGGGCACTCGCAGTGCCTCCCCATCCCTCTCTCCCTCCCTTCCTCCTTCCCTCCCTCCTTCCCTCCCCCTGATCGAAATACAAACAATCCCAATGAAAACAAACGAAAGAGCAAAGTTTTCCGCAATGACAGAGTTTTACAGCTGTTAATGCAACTATCCTATCCCCGTCAAAGTTATCCAACCATCTGCGTAAAAGGCACATAATGAAACCGCAGAGGGAACGGTGATTTTCTGGTTGCCTGGGAAACATGAGCAGGCAAGAGAAAGCAGACCCATTGAGAAAGTGGCAATGTCATTTCATCGTTGCCTGAATGCCAACGCCTACGAACATACAACTGAGTATTCCACTGGCGTAGCCAGAACCTAATGGAATGCAGGTGAATGACCGGCAGATGATACAATAACGTAGTTCGATAACAGTGTTTTGTTTTCGAGGCTCGTACACCTGAAATGAGTATTTCATTGACTGTCGGGTGCGTCGGCTTCCTGTCCTAAAAGCCGAGTTCTTTCTTTGTTTTTCTTCCCCACTATTTGGGGCGTCTTTTGTGCGGAACTTTATATATTCACTTCTTACTTTTTATTTACTCTAAGTGTATTGTTCAGCGCCATCTCATTTTTTTATTTGGTTGAGTACTCCCCAACCAACATCAGCACTCACGAACAATTTTGCTGCTCAATGGTCCAAGAGCTAGATCGAACCGCTCATTGTTACGATGGTCAACGTTTGAAGGCAGCAGAAAAAAATTACCGACGATTACGTTACTTCCTAATGCGAAATTTGAGCGCAGCAAATAAGCTGTTTCACCTTTTCGATAGATTGAGGCAAAGAAATCGAGCAACACATGTATGCGCTATCACAGAATTTTTTTTATTTTTCACACGTATTCCTTTAACAAAGACTCCACTAACAGTTCTTGACAGTCATGAAGGAAGCTTTGTGGTCGGAGAAATAGGCTGATATATGTTCGACTTGGTACACCAATGCTTGATTCTCAAAGACGAGATCTATACAAGTGCCTCGCGAGGTTGTCACAGCCGTGGGACGCGTTACGAGCGAGAGGAACGGGATGTTCTCCCGCATAAGTGTTAGGAAATTGCTGTTTGTCTTTATGTCAACATTATAGTCCCCCACTACTAACATCGGTGTGGATCGATGGACGGTTAATGCGAGTTGCAGGAAGTGCACGACGTCTTTCGTGAGTGCGGTAGCGGACTCACGAAAGCGGTATCAGTCGGTCGCTGCTAGCGCTGGGGGGATGAAAGGGGGGCGGAGCTGGTTACGAGGCCGACGACAACGCCGACGACGACGCGAAACCCAGGAACGGACGCCAAAGAGCCATTTGTGTAGCCAGCCCTCCTCCACAGTCTCTCCTCCTCCCTTCCATCATCCTCCCTCGCCCGGAGAGCCGACAGCGCGCATGCGCGGCGGCGGAGCAGATTCGTCGGCGAGCTGGTTACGAGGCCGACGACAACGCCGACGACGACGCCGACGACGACGCGAAACCCAGGAACGGACGCCAAAGAGCTGCGCTCTAAATGTTAGAGGGAAAACGAGCGGCGTCGGATCCGGTGACCGAGCGGTCTTGAATGACATCCGCGGAACCAATTGTTCGGGTCGATGAAAACTCGCTTTCCTACCGTTGGCCTTGTTTTCCTACTGACGTTCTCTCGCTTTCACTCTCTTGTTCTTAACACATACACACACACACACACACATACATATATATATATATATATATATATATATATATATATATATATATATATATATATATATATATATTTATATATACATACATACATATATATAAGTGTGTGTGTGTGTGTGTGTGTGCGTGTGTGCGTGTGTGTGTGTCGTTTCCGGGCATACTAGACGCAAGCCCTAGCGCTCTTGTCATGTTATCATCGTTGTCGAGCCATCGGCGCCGTCGTAGTCCTTGTCATCTTTGTCAAGTCGGTGACGGCTGCTTTGGCTACCAATAAGGCTGGTTGGTTGATTGGTTGGTCCTAGATGACATGGCTCAGCCGACTATGGGTGGTAAGCCAACCATTTAAGGCTTTTTTGAAAGCACTCACTCCTCACTCAACTAAGGTCTGTACCTTATCTAGTAGGTACGGCGACATATTAGGGCAGATAAAGCGCAAATAAAACTCGGGAAGAGGACAGAATGAACTGAAGAACGGCAGATTGGCCGAGCTGGTCATTTTCCATAATGTTTAAAAATTTTCTGGTCCATGTCATTGCGCTAGTTTTAAGCATTATGAAAGAATGAAGACACACGGAGTGCTCATCTCACTCCTTCCCTCCTTTTTCTTTCTTCTTTCTTTTTTTAGAGGGGGGAGGGAGGGGGGATGATTCATTATCTTCACCAGCGCTGATAGGAAGGCAATGAAAGTAGCCGTCGAAACAATGGTATACAAGCAACACCGGTCTAATTTCGGTAATCACTATTGCAATCATAATTCCGAAAAAAAAATTATCTCAAAGAGCCGCGGTAACATACATGGCAAATATCACCTGCCGTTCAATATGGTGTCGGTGAACGTCCATCACTTCCGAGCCAAGCGGATGGTTAGGCCTCCAGCCATATAACATCAAGACAGCGCATCAAAGCACCTTTACTGCAGCTCAGACTGCTGATGGCCTGCAATCACGTACTCCAGCTTAGTTTGCCCTTGCTCTGCTGTTGGTAACTGTAACGGTGACTAGATTATGCATCTTGTTTTTGTTTTTCCCTGATGAAATGGCGCAACCCACTCTGGGAGATCGGCTATGAATCGGGCGGTGAAGGAACTGCTGATGTAGCAGTGCCACATCACTTCTTCTTCAATCTTTTTTTTATATTCCTGTCTCCTCCTACCACCTTATTTCTAGCCAACGCGTTTTCCGGCATTCTAATAAATTTGCTCTGTCTGTCTGTTGACTTCAATAGACTTTGTCTATTGCAGTAAGGCTTATATTCTAGCAAAGGTATTCTGTTTCACACGGCATCAAGAAAGCAAGTCAACCACAGTGGGAACCTGTCTATATTCTGAGGATAGCAACAACAACGACGACGACAATATGAGATCTTCCGCTGTCCCATGGCCAAGCTCCACAAGGCCGGATACGTTGCCAACTGGCTTGGCCGAGAGCATCGACCGCTCCGCGTACGGCTGGCTCGTGTACTCTCGTCGGCGGTGCACACCGAGCACGCTATTAGGCCTCGCGTTCATCGCAGTCGCCCTCTGCTCGCTGTCTGGAGCGGTGTGGTACCACCGAGTCGCAAGACCGGCCCACCTGATGGCGGCACAGTCCAAGGCCCTGGAGGTGTCCCGCGAGTCTGCGCGTGTTCACGCTGCCAGCAGGGCCCGCAACACGTCTAACGTTACCCACTTGACGCCCGAGGACGTGTTTTGGAACGAAGCAACGGATCCTGTCGGAATGCACTCGCTCACCGCGGAGAATGACTCCAAAGTGCCAAGTGACAAGTGAAACTTGCGCTTACGGTGCGACGCCTCGAGATACTTTAGGTGCTTTTGCGTAGGTTACGGAAGATGCACTCATGTCATTGACTACTACGGCATGATAGAAAATAGGCATTTTCGTTTCACAACAACGGTGTTTCTCAAACTTCGGGTCATGACCCTTGTTTCTGAGGGTCATGGAGGGCATACAACTATCTCATCGCCCATGGCGGAAACGCCTCTTACCAACGTTCGAGGTCAAGCCTTTAACTACCCATGTCCCTCTTCACACTGCATCGTTTATCGGCTCGATACAACGAGATTTTCCCTCGGAGGTAGCCAAGTACATGTTATCGCGTTTACAGCCGGGGCCTCATAGGTTAAACTACATCCTTGTCATTTAGACGCATGACTATATCAATGTTTCTAAAAAAAACATTAACAAGCATTTCTGATAGCTCTGCCTGCTGCGTTTAATGTCTATTAAATACAATAATGTGTAAATGTAACCGTGGCAATAAAAAGGATGTGTAAATGTAACCGTGGCAATAAAAAAGTCAATTTTCAGAAGGCTTACAAGGGTGCATTTGGTACTACAGTACTACACGGATAACTTTGGTCACCAGGGCGAGATATTGAGCAGAATAAAGCAGTCACTTGGAGTACTACACGGGCATGATAATTGCTCAATGAAATACGACACGTAGTTTTTAACCATCAACGTCGTCGCCTCGGCCATGGTCCGCGCCTCAGTGCACGAGACAGTCCAGCAACGCGGCGAGTGAAGGAAAGCGAAATAAAGCCAATGTTCCGACTGTCCGAGAAGCTCGCGCCTTTCCTGCTGAACATAAAGTGCAGTGACGCTTTCACCACTCAGTGCAGGATGATTACAATGCTGATGATGAGGGCCTAAAAAATTGGTAAAACCACCACTGTGGGGGGTAGGTGAAGAATCAATGAGACAAAAGACAACCGGAACTATAAATGAAAGACTATAACCTAATAAAGATACAAACATTCAAAAGAGTGGTCAACGTTAAAGGGCAAAAAGAAATAGCCCATTGGTGGCAGTGGTCAACTGGCAATACAGTTAAAGAAGGTTACTGATACTGGCAGCCGTTGACGGCGCATAGCGTGTGGCCCCTGAAAACCTAATAAAGATACAAACATTCAAAAGAGTGGTCAACGTTAAAGGGCAAAAATAAATAGCCCATTGGTGGCAGTGGTCAACTGGCAATACAGTTAAAGAAGGTTACTGATAGTGGCAGCCGTTGACGGCGCATAGCGTGTGGCCCCTGAAAACTGTGCCGATCGCCCCAAACTTTCTTTTTTTACTTCTTACGAACAGAAGCAGAACGAAAAACGTTTGTACTGAATTTATTAGTTCAAGAGCACGCGTTTTTGACCATTCGTATTTTATTGGCTTACGCCTTTCCTTTTTTAATCGAACATTCCTTACCACGAGACGGCACTGTGCGTAGACAAAGCAGAAGAAGACCGCTTCTTGATCCCTTCGTATGTGCCATCTGGCTTTCCCTCAAGCCTGCGTCGCTATGTCCGAGCATTCGGAAACGGCCAAGTCCAGCTTGTACGGCCGCCCGCCTCCGACAAACGCGGATCAGCAGGGGTCACCGCAAGCGAAGGCTCTGACGAAGCTGGGCAGCAAGCCGGCCAGTCCTCGCTGCATCTCCTGCACCGCCTGGTTAATGGCTATCGGCGTGTTCGTCGTCGTTGTGGTCGCGGGGGTGGCTGCAAGCTTGCTCTTCCAGTATCTCCTCGACTCCGACATTTGGAAGAGAGGACGGAAACCGCAGCAATGGAAGCAGTGGCTGCGGTCGTCGACGCAACAGCCGACCTCCCAGCAGCGCAAGGTAGGTGGTGGCAAGCTACACGTGGAAACTGAGAGCTCGGGCCGCGTGACCGTGGTGCCTGTAGCCTCGACCCACGACGAACGTGGCTCACGACGAACTGCTGTGGTTGTGGCGGATTCCGACAAAGTGGCATCGTCGAAGCAGGAACTTCGTGGGTGGCCTACGTAGACCCACGAGCCTGTCCATCCTGCGTGCTCTGTAATACGCAAGTAGAAGCAGCCGATGGAAATGGGAAATGGTTGCTACAGAAGAAATGTTGCTACAGAAGTAAAATTTAGTTAGTATAACGAGTTTGCCGGAATTACCGTCCAGTGGCTAAGTATCAGTACAAAAAAAATCAACTCGGTTGCCTGCGAAAGCTTTCTTTAAAACCAGCTATTGTTGTGTAATGAGACCTGTGTGAAAGAACTATACGTACTGTGATAAGCTATAAAACGCCCGTCGTGTTGTCTATTGTTGGACACATTATATAGTAAATGCAAGCAGCCGTGGAAGTTACTGTGACTGTTGTAAAGTTGCAGCATTCAATCTAGTAATCTCGTTCTAGCAAAGACGTGTTCGCGTACTGGCCAGCGGGTATTCCTTTACGGGTACTTAAATTCAGGTACAGCTGCGTTCTTTTTTTTTCTTTTTAAAATTCCGTTACTGTTGAAGTGCGGTTGCCGTGGCGGGGAATCGAGTCCATGACGTGGTGCTCGGCAGTAGACCGCCATAGTTACGGAGCCACCATAGGCGATACGTAAAATGAACAACTCTTGCATCAACTCGCAGTAACGATCTACACAGGTCGAGTTTATAACTCTACGTTGCATACATTGCAGTTCGGCGAAAATAAAACTAAAACTTAGAAGAGAGACCAGCATCATGCCGCGTACAATTCTATTACGATCGAACACTATGAAAGACGCAAACATAGCTTGCACCACTAGATGAAAGGAATGGATCAACTGGTGACCACTCCACCGTTTGAAATTTTGTGCGACCCATTTTCCGTAAGCGGAAGCATGCGTCAACAGGAGTGCTGCCGAGCCACTTCAGGTATATGATGCACGCAACTAAGAGGACAAATCTCGCACAAATGGAAGGAGCAGGCTTATAGGCATACACAGCCCCACATATCGAGAGTTCCTATGGATCCGGCTTTGGCTGTGTGACATTGTTACCGAACTGGACATCTCGGATGACGGGAAATCGATGGGCGGTGTTGCGTTTCGGCCAGTAGGGCGAAGTGGAGCGGAAGATAGTCGCAGCTGAGGATAATCGCAATGACAGCGGCGTTGCGGAACAGACGGCACACTTGTCCACGTGTCCATCTACAAGCTATCAGCGGCAAGAGTCAATCGAGGCACTGGTATTAGGCACCCGGCTGTCATGACAGAGGCGGCCACAGTAGTGTGACGAAGCCTTTCTCGGAAGTCCCAAAGGAATCGTGCTTATGTGAATGTTGGTAGTGGGAACAGGAAGAACGTGGAAGACGGAGCTTAGAAGCACTATCCTACTCCTTGACGTTATTTTATTTTTACTTTCTGTATCTGCTTTCATCAACGACACGTGTAAGTGGGCGCGTTTGCTTACTTGTGGTTTTGGGTTATCTATTCAGGTACTGAAGAACCAGGATATTAGTTACCCCGGACTACGCTCATCAAGGAGCCACTACCGTAGATAGGGGTTATACATCGAAGGAGCCCATCTGACTGTCAGTCTGTTCTTCTGTGGTCCATATGATAGATCTCTGCTTTGCGTCATCGAAGAGAATAAACTCGATGTGTGCGTAGAAGATGCTCCACCCGGAAGGTGCTCCACTCCGTACCGCAGGGCAAAGGTACGAATCAGAAAAAAAAGGAACACAAATACAAGGACTTGCTTATTGATGATAAAGCACTCAAAATGAATCAAAACAAAATAACCAATACATGCTCGTTTCCTCACTGTCACCTGAACACGAAGGTTGCTATGTAGCTGGAACAGCGCAGGCGTAGATGGCAGCCTCATGCTTCTGCTCATCGATTTTTGCAGATGTCATTTGGTTAACCAACACCATCAGTTCAATTGCATTCAAGCAACTTTACAACTTGGGTACTGAGCATGCGTGACTCGCCTTCGCATGCAGTACTACCCATAATGCCAGTAGGCCTCCGATCAATGGCTGTCCAATTACTTTTGAGTGGAAAGCCTTTAGAACATTCCATATGTATCATGGTGTTATCTTTCATTTTTGAGCGAAGTAAGGTGTGCCGAAACATAAAGACAACTCCGTGACCTCCCACTCGACAATGTCCGTTTATAAAAAGTTTATTTCAACAAAAGACGATACGAACACTGAGTCACCATAACTGCACAATTCAGCCAGGACGATAACATATACAAAGTACGAAGCATTGAATACATGGCAGGTTTTGAAAGAAGTGTCCGAGTCAACACTCACCAACATATAATCACGCAGACCAACGGAAACGCACAGTTACACACAAACTAATCGTCACATTACACAAACTAATGTTAAATACATACAGTGTACACAATGGCTGTGTACAAAGATGATGTGACTTTACATAGTTTTGCAGTGATGCTACGATATATGTATATACGAAGATGTTCCTGCATACGAGAGCACACGAAAATCACAGGTACCTACATACGCGCATAAGCAGCGAATACTTTTGATGGCCTGGCTACAAGAACCAGGCTAGTGGTAAATTAAGCCATACGCGTCCATCTGCCACTAACAGGAAACGGCATGACCACTGTCGAAGAAGACCTCTTCCTCAAGAAAGAACAACTCCTCTGACAGAAACAAGAGTAGATAAAAGTAGAGCCTCTCCAAAAGTGGAAACAGAGCACGGCGATGATGTCCCGCGAGAACTGCCTCGCACCGGTTACGCCATAAACAAAAAGCCCCCGCAGCAATTAAATGTCGCGCAAAGCGGCCACGTGAGCAGCGACCAGATGTAATAAAGCGGTTAGCTCCAAGGCCACGGAAACCAGTATGCACGGCCCTCCGAAACACCCTAGCAACGACGCATTGCAGCAGCACATGCTTGTTAGATTCTTGAAGGGGGCAATTGGGACACAGCGATGATAGGACTATGCCCACAGATCTAGTCTGTCATGCGTTGGGAGCACTTTCCACCCTAGGCGCCACATGAAGCCGCGTAGGTGGCCAGGCAGAAATGACGCCGTTATCGCAACTCACGACACATTATTGGAGCGTGGGTGGCGCGCTGGAGGAACTAGAGGAACCAGTAGGGCTGACATTGTATCCAAAACATGGTTTTCGAGAACCTCTACATCAGGACATACATGTTGTACGTGCGATAAAATTCCAGCGCCATAGAGTAAAATGCAGGTGCATTTAGTACATGTGGTCCACGATATAAGTGTACGTCCGGTAGCATGTAACAAATTGTTGTGCCAAGAAAACAGCAGACGAGTTCCCACGTGCGGAACACTGATCCCGCTGTAACAGGCGGAGCATAAATCGCAGAGCAAGAAGCCGGCAAGCGGACAGACACGTATGGGAACGCGGACCCCCCGCGAGAGCGTGGTTGCCCAAGTGGCACGCGACAGACCAGTTCTGTACTGCCCGACCAGAAAAAAGAATCAAGAAGGGACCGCAATGACCTAGTAACCCGTAATGGTGGCTGTACAACGTGACAAAGGCACCACAGTCGGCTGCAAAATACAGGCTATGCTAAATACCTTCTTTCTGATAGGGGTAAGTCGTACCGTTGAACATCTTGAATATATTACCTTACATATTCAAGAATTGAGAGCCCCACAGAGTCTGATATGCCATCATACGTGTAATCAAGGCCTAAAATACGAAGATAATCGCTGTTTTGAAGACGGGAAAGGGGACTTACGCGTGCCTGTGGAGAACCAATGAACAAATAACGACATTTTGAAAAATTTAGCGCAGCACATGAAATATTTACGTGCTCAGTGAAAATTCGAAGGCTACGGGAAAGCTGTCTTCATTCCTGAGATACAATGTGATGTCATCGGTGAAGGCTGTCACCTTCACAACACCGCTACCAGGCAGTGGGAGAACGCACACCTAAGGGTCTCTCAGTGCTGAGCGCAGAAATGGCTCAAGGCTTTGCGCTCAAGGCTGAGCGCAAAGAGTACTGGGGATAGAGAGCACCCTAGACGAACACCACGAGTAACGGGAAATGGTGCATTTTCACGACCATCAAGAAACAATGTACTTCGGATATTTGAATAGGCAGTCCTAATGAGTTTAACAAAATTTGACGAAAAGTGCAACGAGGTCAGTGCATTAAATATGTAGCTATGTTCAATGCGATCGAATGCCATTTCTTGATCTAGTGAAACTAAGAGACGACGGGCTGCCTGGTCAACGTGTATGTCATTATGTCACGCGTAACGAACGAGAGACTGCGTATCGCTCTGCCAGGGACTGAGCATGCCTGATGGTGTCCTGTTAAGGGAAGCATCATGCTTCCCAAGCGTCGGGTGAGAACAGCTGTGAATGTTTTGTAGTCAACGTTGAGAAGCGTGATTGACCTCCACTCCTCTGGACGAACTGATGATGGATGGTGCTTAGGTATCAACCCAATAGGGCCGTCACGAACATTAGACGGGAATTCAAAGTTCTCCAAGTAGCGGCTGATAACAGACACGAAAGTTACACCAAGATATTCACAGAATGTTAGATCAAACTCTACGAGTAACCCATCCGGCCCTGGGGCCGAGCCAGGCTTCATGGAAGATAATGCTGCTTTCACCTCGTCAGCTGACGGTCGTGCACAACGACGTTCAGCGACCTCAGGGGGAACCTGAGGCAGCTCACTAAGCATTCGACGTTACCATAATCCATTCGCATATTCGTATGCGCCATGTTTTCAAAATGCGATACAAACAGCGAAAAATCACGCGCGGGAGGCGACATAGCAGGTAATGCTCTTGGGGCCGCAGTACCCGAATGCGTTCTGCTGTCACCCCAAAGAGTGATGCATGCTAGTAACTCTAAAGTATTTCTTCTTGACCGGGACCTGGTAACCCAGTCCTACGCCCTAGTGTAGAGTAGCCAACCCGGCACTTTTCTGGTTAGCATCCCTGACGGCTGTCTTTTCCTCTCCCAGTCATACGCAAGCGACAAGAGCCTCAAAAAAAGAACTTTTCCGTGATCAGCGTGACCACTTGATTTAGGCCACTTTAAGCCTATACACACATCTATACATCCTGCCGGCGATCGGTAGCTGGTTAATTAAGGTGGCAAGAGTCAAAAGGACGCTTCAACTTAAGATGATGATGATAGCAGTCATTTAACCAAGAACAGCGCGCCTCGTCTTCTCCCGTCCATTCATGCCTGGCTAACAATCGTGCGACTGCCACGTTAGCGCGGTATAGATGCAGAAACTCACACCGCGCACAAAAGCGATTTTTTTTATTTTCTATTTTATTCAGGATCATTGTGTGCCTCTAAATTTGTTTTCCTCTAGTAAATCAGATTAGATTATGGGGTTTTACGTGCCAAAACCACTTTCTGATTATGAGGCACGCCGTAGTGGAGGACTCCGGAAATTTCGACCACCTGGTGTTCTTTAAAGTGCACCTAAATCTAAGTACACGGGTGTTTTCGCATTTCGCCCCCATCGAAATGCGGCCGCCGTGGCCGGGATTCGATCCCGCGACCTCGTGCTCAGCAGCCTAACACCATAGCCACTGAGCAACCGCGGCGGGTTCTAGTAAATCAATTGTTTTCATTGCACATATTGGTTTCTATATAATTAGCCTGTTTTAATGTTAGTTGTAGACTGGAAACTCCATCCTTTACTTTCTCTCTTGAGCCTTTACTTACCTAACTCTAATCACCTGCTTTCCTGCCAATCACCCATAGAATGTCAATCAGCGCAGATTCAGCAACCCTGACGCGACATACGGTCAACCGAACGTTTACCTAACAAATGCTCAAGACTGCTCTTCGCTTCTTGTTTTACATTACTTGGGTTCTCAACCAAGAACGGTTACGCAGTGCACGGCTGTTGCATTGCGTCACCGCATCGCACTCCGCACAAAAAAAGGACGTGAAAGGCAATGACATCGCTTATAATTTTGTTGTCTAAGATTACTAGAAACCTTTAACATCTAACATCTAGGGTGTCATCAGAGAAAATGAAATCAATTAGTGATTCATGAAAAACATTTTGAAACGAACAAATTTGTTAAGCCAAATGAAGGGGGCAGGAACTTATTAGCCAGCTCCATCGCTTTCAAGATTTACGACACTACCCACTGTAAACTGGCTCCAGCTTCCGCGTTCCTGAAGGCTACATAAACCATAAGTATCCCCCTCCCCCACTGGTTCAACCTACATGCCCCGTTCGAAACATCTGCGGGCGGCACAATCCACAGTGTAAGTTCCGTTGTCGAAGTGTAGAACTTTGAAGTTATTCTGATGCATATAACGAACGGGCCGCAGAACCGCAAATTTCACCACGTCAGCGATAACCCGAACCGCAACCTATAGGATGAATTTGCCCGCTTATAAGGGCCTACCGGGACAATAGCTACTGAGCAATGCACAGTGGCGTTCAAGTGAAAAGGGTCCCGAACATTGATCATTTATACAGTCGTTCGATCGTATGACTGGGGTTGCTAAGTCATTTGAAGAAGTGCGTTGTAGTGTAGCATTAACTCGGAGCTGCTGATTCTGTGTCTTTTTCATTACGCCTTAAGTCTGATTGATTGATTGATTGATTGATTGATTGATTGATTGATTGATTGATTGATTGATTGATTGATTGATTGATTGATTGATTGATTGATTGATTGATTGATTGATTGATTGATTGATTGATTGATTTTGTCGTCCCAAAGCAACACAGTGCTACGAAAAACGCCCTAATGGAAGAATCCGGATTACTTTCGCTTCACGAAATTTGGACAGTTGGTGCATTCGTCCACCATCGGAATAGGGCCACCACAAATGGGAATTGAACCCGCAACCTCAGCAGCAGAACGTCAACAGTGAGCCACTGCCATGGCTAAGCCTTCTTAATGTAAACGTCACAGATGCTCAGCCAGAACACAATGTTCACTCTAGCTCGCCGAGGTCAACACCAATCCGTAGAAACACCACGAGCCCCACCCCAATCCAGAGAAACCTATTTTATCCTTTTTCTTTTCTTTTTTATTATTTTTATTTTTTATATTTTTCTTCTTTTTTTTGCAGAAGCAGGACCACTTTAGTATCGGACACCGGTCTTCCGAGCTTTCCTAATACGGTTTTGGGTACACTAACAAAGACAGCGTAGGTTTCTACAAAACTGTGCAGGGTGCACGTCGATACACTTGGGAAAATATTTGGCTCAGGCAATCATGGTTGCAATGCCTCCACAGTGGACTTTTTCACTCGAAGTTTTCAAATCTATTAAGAATGTTTTAAGCTCCATCTCTTCACCAAGACTTAGACTTTATTGTTACGTGTTTTGAAAGCAAACCATTTCCTTTTCCCTCGGTTGATTCAGAGAAACAAGGTTTGGCTTTTAAGGAAATTCAATACAGAACCGTATTTAAAGCTAACTGAATTTCTGCTTTTGCACGTTGCTATTCAGAAGAAGGGACATAGGTTTCCGGCTTCCAGTATTACATCACGCTATTTTCTTTCTTAATTTTATTTTCTAGATCCATACAATTCGAATGCGCCGGAGTTCACAATACTGTCGATAGCTTTTACAACACTTCGGCAAAAGAAATAAGAATATTGCAGAAGAGTGAACTTCAGCGACTTAGCGTTCAGCCTCTGTTCTATATTCTGAAAGCATGGAACTCCAGCAAAGCCTCATCGTCATCGAATTTGACTTCACTCAATTCTTACGCCGTAAAGGTGCCAGGGTTAACAGTGCAACTCCGAGTTTAGAAAATCCTGGACTGCGAAATGCTAATGCGATTGCCCTGGTGTGAGCAGAATGAGTTACCACCATCTGTCCGTTTGGTTAGAATTCCAGGGGTGTGGCTTTATTTTGCGAACTGTAATCGCGTACTGAAAAAACTTGACTCACTATTCTCCTTTCAATTCGTAGTCTAGACGTGCACTAGAGTTATCTCTGACGGCAAACGATTGAAGCAGTCTGCTCAGCATCAAGTTCAAAGCAGCGTTCTTCAGAAAAAAGAAAGGAAATCCCGCGCTGTTTTGGTTGCTGAGGTTACATGTACAGGATTGCACTTTGGCAAACATTCCTGCTACCGCTGAAATATGTACGTAGTTTACTTCCCTTGCGCGCCTCTCACTTTCTATCCCTTTACCCCCCCCCCCCCGCCCTTCCCCCCGGTGCAGAATAGAAAACAAGAGTTCCGTCTGCATGGTTAACCTCCGTGACTTTCTGCGGATAGTTTCTCTCTGTTTGTGTCTCTCCTAAAGAAAGAGATTAAGGGAGAAGGAACGCAAGCTTAAGATTCCGGCACTGATGCCATCATACAAAGACACATATTAATAGATCAAGCTTTTCAATTAAATAATACATTTACCTACTTAGACTCCTCGCACGTAATTCTCTCTAACTGGCATCCTGAATTATTCTTATTTACATGTATAAAATGTTTCTTCTATTTGAAAATGTACGCTTGAATTTAATTGTATACGATCAACAAACCGTAGCAGTTGCCTTATTATGCCCCGTGACTCAGGCGGTGCTATGTACTGCCCGATGTTGTCTGGGGACTAATATGAGAGAAAAATTGGATGGCGCTTAAGCTTCGCGTGGTAGCATTCAAATATTCCTGACTGCTTCTCACGCTTCCCGGCAACTGCAGCTCATGTAACCGTAATGTGTACCGGGAAACGCTGGCAGCGAATGCTGTAAATGATGGCGAGCTTTCCGGTAAAAACGTGGCCTTTTGCGTGCGCCGATAGCGCAGGTTGTGTACAGCCGCGCCAAACCTCAAACGGCGGCTGGAAAGGGGGTTTGTGTTCGAGTTTCCTCGTGACAGGATTGTATTTTCTCGCACATTCAAATTACAGACCGACGCCATCTTATCTGTAGGCTGTGTGTGAGTAGTACTTTAAAAATTTTTCTGACGCATTTTACTTTAAGAAGTTCAATTAGTTCAGTAACGCCTGTGCGCCACGCGGAGTGCCTGCGCGGTTCATGATGTGTGGTTCGGGATGATTTTTTTCTCTGACGACAACAGATTTTTTGTGACGCAGGGCCCTTAACGCTGTCACATTAAAACGGTGAGTTCGTATCATAGAAATAATTGCTCGCAATCTGTGAATTCCATGACGACATCTGAATGTGCATTGAAGAGCTTAATCTCGCAGAACACATTTACGTTGAGCATAGATGCTGAAGTATTAAGACCTCTTGAAAGCATATTTGAATTTTCCCGTATATCCAGCATCAATGGTGTCGATTGTCACATCGAGCAGCTGTGGAAGAATTCATTTACCTATTTGTGTTCCCAGTCGTTTGAGTGTTTCCAGTCGACAAGTGAATGAGGGTTTTCGGAGAAGCAGTGAGAGAAGAGCGAAAGCATAAGATACTACTCGTTATCAACGAAGACAGCGACACTTTGCTAGGCAACGGGAGCTTAGCTAAAGCTTGCTAAAGAGAACTTATTAGCTTTTCACACGTTATATAACAGCAACAAATAAGTGCAGCGTAATATTTCGTCATGATTGCGTATTCCAAATAGAGATAGAGAATATTGCAACATAGAACGGTGCACGTGCGCTGCCTTGTTCTGTGGTCTACGGGCCGTCCTGCTATTTCTTCCATCGTCGTCGTCGTCATTGTTGTTGTTGTTGTTGTTGTTGTTGTTGTTGCTGTTGTTGTTGTTGTTGTTGTTGTTGTTGTTGTTGTTGTTGTTGTTGTTGTTGTTGTTGTTGTTGTTGTTGTTGTTGTTGTTGTTGTCGTCGTCGTCGTCGTCGTCGTCGTCGTCGTCGTCGTCGACGACGTCATCGTCGGCTGAACTCGTGACTCATACCTACTATGGAGAGTAGGCCAAGACTCGAACGGATAAAGCTAAACGAATACAGAAATTAAATTTCCCTTGCGAGTTTGCTAAAACTGATAAACTCAATGTGACAGATCCCAGAAGATGAATGACGTAGCCTGAATTGAAATGTACTAAATATAATGATAAAGGAAGCAAAATAAACGAGGCAATCGCTTGGAATCAATACTATTCTTTTTCTCGCTGCCCCAGTTCTCAGGCGCCTGTCACTCGGTTTGCCTTTCCAACGCGCCACTAATCCATTGCAATATACGAGGCTCTTCTCGCTATGCCTGAAAAGAATTATCTGGCCCAAATAACCGTACCAAATACTATCGGCCCTTCTTTCTCTACTAGAAATGCCTAAATTTGTTAAAAGCCCCTCAAGGCCCACCTCTACGGAGCAGGAAGTGGCCGCCCACCTGAACGCAGCATGAAATCTACAAAGAAAACAAACGTGTTTTCCCGGAAACAAGATTTCGCACTTGAAGAAAACTTTGTCCAGTTCCACGAAATGAGCCTGGCCTCGCCTCTTTTTTGGAGCAGTCGCTCCTCCAAATGAGTTTAGTGAGAGGCCAACAGCGGGCACATAGAGGGTGACTCAAAGCTCAGTAACGCGTGCAACGAAAAAAAAAATTAGCAGGAACCCGCAATGCAGACGTAGATTTCAAGAAGGAAAAGGTGAACATGCACTTCGCGTTACTTGCGCTGAATTCATTTTGTTGCTTATAACTTACGGCTCGCGATGAGACGAACACGCGGCGCGCTTTTGGACGGACTCGCACTTCGACAGCATTCACGCACGCAAAGTGCGCACATGCGCCTAATGTGTGCGCAGCCTCTCTGTCCGCATCGTTTCCCTCGTGACTTGCCTTCCCGGATGACAGACGTCGTGAACGGAGTGCTCTCCAGGAGACGTAACTCGATCTCCAGCTCCCAGTGGCTAAGTGAATCTTCCATCGCCGCACGGGATGTGCAGCGTGCGGGAGGCAGCGCTCTTGCCCGGGTATTGCGTCACCTTCAGCCCAAAAGCCCGCAGGCTTCGATGCAGCAGTGATGTCCAGATGAAAGTGCTCAGAAGATCGGCGACACGCGAAAAACCCGAAAACCAGCACACAAGATTGCTGTAGCTGTAGATGGGTACGTAGACGGCCTGCAGCTTATACGCTCTAGAACATGACGTCCAACAAAAAAAAAGAAAGAAAGAAAACCTGCATGCCTGCGTGAAAACCGCGGCGCGTAGACGTGAGAAGGGGGGGACGGTTGGATTGGCTTGCCCACTGTAAAATAATTTACACCCTTTTTTTGACATTTAGTGATGTAAATTATTTTGCAGTGATTGAGCTGAACGTGCAAATTTATCTTGTTATTTTCTTGAGCCCAACCAAAATGTAAGTGTCTCGTTGCACCGATATTTTTTTATATCATTTGATTTTCATGGCCCATGCACAGTACTTTCCCTGCGCAGGATCTGTGGGCATACATCTAGCATAGTTGCGGACAACTTTCTCTGACAATGCTGGGATAGCTACGGACGCAAAGCGGCGCCCAATAAGGAGCAATATTCTGAAGAAGAAAAAAAGTTCCACATACCGATCTAGGAAAGCAAAATGCAGGTATACCTTATTCACTACAGCAACATAAGACAAGATACACCACGGAATGTTAAATTTGACTTATTTCTCCGTGTTTTATTGCTACAGCATTTGTACAGACACTCGAGGCGCATTCATCTCGTCGGTTCAAGCCGCCTGCAAGTACTGCGGAAGAGCTCGAGTGGCTTACCTAGGCAGATGATCTGTGAGGCCAGGCTTGATCCCAAGACCTTTTCTTCCGTAAATGGCTCGTCGTCCAGTCTATTCAATGCACGGTGGATAATCTGGCGTTGTTTATCCAAGCGAAAAACATGGCACCAGAGACGCTCGATGGTCTCTTCACACCTGCACTTAGCACCCATGTGTGCGTCAGCCATTCCAATGCGATAGTTCTGGCTTCCCCTTCTGGCGTGAGCGTTGTGAGCACGCCGACTACAAACAGAGCAGCGTCACTGCTGAGTTGCAAAGTGTGTGCGCCGCTCCTAGCGGGAACGGACGGAGAACGTCAAGCTAACGTTATCTATCACTTTCGCTGTGCGTTGACTAAAGTAGACGGTTTCTCGTCGGTGTAATCTTGTGCACTATCGAGGTGAGACGCCTGCAAAGCCACTGCATACCGTAAGGAGCCTCGATAGCAGTGCCGGTACTACTGAGGCACCATGTGCGACAGCGCTGTGACATGTCTTCCACCACAACTGATTAATGTACCCAAGCACGGTTTCTTCTACCCGGCACGCAAGTTGCCCAACACGCAAGTTGCCTTGCCTACTACGCAGCGCGATGACGTCGCGCCTGCGTATATTTACAGAACGATCCGAAAAGTACAAGCTCAATGCTTAACCTCGGTATTGCTAACAGTATCGCCTTCGGGGGAAACTGCCAAATTTTTCTATACCTGGTTTTCGCGAATACGAAACTGTCGCATGTGGAAGCTACGCTGATCCACTATCTGCGCCAAGAAGCCCAAAGCGCTGCGAAATTCAGTCGTGCACAACCTCCTTGGCCGGACAACTCGGCATAGTAACAACTGTGTAGAAGATCCACCCTAGTTGCTTCACCTTCATTGCGACAAAAAGGTGCATGGCAGTGTAGTCAGTGCTCTTGTTGACATAAAGGTAGCTGTCTCGCAGAGTGTCTATGTTCTTTAATTTTCTCACATAATTATTTTTCAATTGTTGGCCTTGAAACATTTAATTTCTTGCACGTTGCGATATAATGCTGAAGGTGCCCTGAACCACTTTCTATCGAAGTAGATACAGGCATTTGAAATGAAATTAGGCTATTTCAGAAATACTTTGCCGCAAACAGTTGTTCAATGTCTTCAGCATAAGCGGAGTTATTGGCAATCAAACGCGGTCTACGCTGTGCTCTGCTCCTTCTTTAATGCCTTGCACTGCGAAGGCTACGGCGTATTGGGGCGTGATCACAAGGCTCTGCTTTCTAAATGTCACCGTGATGCGCAGTTCCAATTTCATTTTGGATGTTAACGTAAACTGCACGACTTCCGCCTTTGTTGCCTATGGTGCTTTATCCAAACGTAAGCCAAACGCGGTTGTCCTCAGCGAGCCGCAGTGCGCTTTGCCAGTGGACTCGTGGCGGCACCCCGCGGTGGCCGCAGTATCTACACCATGTAGCCCACCGTAGCTTGGTGTCAGTGATTGGCCAATAGCAGCCGTCTAAGGGAATGACGAAACAGTGCGTCCAATGACGAAATAGTGCGTCTAGAAGAGAGTGAGGATTGGGGCTTCTGTTGGAAAGAGAACGTTTGAGAGAAAGGTGTGTTCGCGATCCGCTTGCGAGCTTCACGCTCTGCGTATGACAGCAGAACTTAACTGAAATCTTCACAGCAGCGTATGCTACCCGCGGACTATGTTATTTCACCAAGCCCGAGGGATGCTTCAGGACCCCTTTAAAAATGATATGCAGAAGGAAAAATTATTCAATAATGCTGCAGATACATTGAAGTTCTCGTAACTGTTAAACAATATCTTTACAAGTACGACAGAATGAGCTTGAAGAACAGCTAAGATCTTGTTCAGTATAGCGTGTACGACGTTGGCAGACAGCAATTCCGCAATCCGTATTAGCTGACCTATACATCAGTTGTGGCGGAAGATTAACATACAGAAGAATAGTATAACGTTCAATAGCCTTGCAAGGGAAGGAGAATTCAGGGTCCCCAGCCAACCTCTAGAGTCTGCACAGTAGTTCGATTATCTAGGTGAAATACTCATAGCGGATCTTGAACACGAGAAGGAAACTTACAGAGGAATAAAAATGGGTTGGAGTGCATACGGCAGGCATTTACATATCTTTACACTGAGCTTACTACTGCCGTTGAAAATAAAAGTGTTCAATTATTGCATTCTACCGGTGCTAACGTATGGGGCAGAAAGGTGCAGGTTAACAAAGAAGCTCGAGAACAAGGAACGTGCAAAAAGCGATGGAACGAAAAATCTGACACGTTACGTTAAGAGACCGAGTGGTTTGTATCAGAGAGCAAACGGGGATAGCGGGTACTCTATATAGGTGAAATTACGAGAAAACCAATGGAGCTGGGCCGGCGACATAATGTGTAGGGTAGATAGGGTAGATAACGAGTGGACCATGAAAGTTACAGACTGGGTGCCAAGGGAAAGAAAGCGCAGTCGATGACAGCAGAAAACTAGGTGGGGTGAGGAAATTACGAAATTTGGAGGTGCAAGTTGGAATCAGCTAGCGCAAGACAGGGGTTATCAGATATCGCTATATTTACGTCCACTGCAGGACTCAAATATAGGCTGATGATTATAATTTTTAATCTGTGCCCTCCTTGCATGAGTATATTCGTTGAATAAATATCCTTTTGATCACATTTCTTGGTCCCCGGCCAATAATGCTTCAGGTTCGTTTCTCTCTTTCCTCGTCACTAAAATATTGGCACCTTGAAACCGCGTACTTCACGATGGGTGCTCGTGCTCTATCTTACCAAGAGTCTTACACGCCTCTCATTGGATGTCACTCAGAGTAATGGGACGCGCTTAAAGGACGCGCTTACACTATTGGGCTAAGTCAGCGTATGTGCCACGCTTTCTGGGCCACATCGACTAATTGCGACGCATTCCCAAAAATGCGCATGGGCATTGAAGTACAGGAGCAGCTTCGCCAGTTCATGCAGAGCTTTTACAGCGCCATTCTCTGTCCCGAAAAGCCTCGCGTCAAGCTCATTTCTTCAGCATGTACAGGTAGTCCCGTGCCCAAGCACCATCCATCCCCCTGTCTTACAGCGTCGCTTAAATGAACAATTATGGAGGCCATAAAGATGAAATTGCAGCCATTTATGCGTGAGCAGCTCGTACCTTCTGCATATAATGGCCGCAATCTAGAAGTTAAAACTAGAAAACATTTTTCTAGGGAAGACACCGCACCGTTAAGAACACATGCAACTAAAATATCGCATGAGCAGTGCTTGTTCGTGACATGGTACCGCAGTAACATTTCTACACCATGAGATAAATAAAGCTAAAATATTACACACCTAAGCTAAAAACCTCGTGGCAAGCCATTTAGGAAGCGCAACAAGGCCCCTAGCCATTTATTTCATCCTTTTTGAAGATGTAGCGTACATTGGTCTGGTTTTTATTAGCTTTTCAGGTATAGTCGCCTGTCTTGCATCGTTTTGTACATCAACCACATCACGAAAACATTAAAAATTAAAATGGGATTGTAACAGTATTTTTACTCGAAGTTTTGTATTTTGATTGTACCGCACTAGAGACATTGACTATCGCGAGGGCAGGCAGGAATAATCCCAATCACGGTGCTTAAAAGGCCGAGTTTGAATTAACGTCTGGCCAACTTTACAGCATGCCCCACGGCTACATCATATATTACGCTGACTAGCACTTGGAGGCATTTTGTTACAGAGTCCATAGACATATTACGGCATGTAAATTACCGGAACATAGTTGCGCAAGTTTCATTGATGAAATAAAAAGGGGAATTCAGAAATAAAAAATAAAAACGCCTTGAATTTCAAAACGATATATCTTTAAAATTTTCATGAGCAATGCAATTCTCGTTATTTGATTGATTGATTGATTGATTGATTGATTGATTGATTGATTGATTGATTGATTGATTGATTGATTGATTGATTGATTGATTGATTGATTGATTGATTGATTGATTGATTGATTGATTCTTGCGTTCGAAAGCTACACAGTCGGCAATGAGGAACACTGTAATAGAAGGTTCTAAATTATTTTTGACCCCCGTGGTCTCTAGCGCACGCCTAAATCTCATAACACAAGCGGTTTCTTGACGTTATCTGATCAGAATACAGCCATTCATCCGCTACATGCAGTAATCAGTACCGAGAGATCATGCATAGTATCAGAACACCGTATCCGCTGAAGCACGGCGAGAAGTAGGCCTAAAGTATTCCATCTAATCCTAGTGGAACATTTTTGTGCACAGTGTGCAGTGACGGGCAATTAATCACTCTCAGTAATGGAGTGTCTTGGTGTCTCGCCAGCAACGGCATTGACTTAAAGCAAACAAAACAACAAAACTAGCCACCTTCTGCGATCAGTAATTTGCAAAGCTTCCTGTGTCCCGCCTCACTCTTGCCTCTTACTTCACCTTTACGGCCGCGCGTTCTAAGGAGGTCTTCAATAAACGCTAACAAATTCTGCAGCCGAGATGATGTCCCTAAAGGTGAAGCCGGCCGCCCCCATTTTACTAGAGAAATCGATTAACGTTACCATATCGGGAAAAACAGGAAGCGGTTTATTCTTGCCGCCAGCGGCTTTATTACGTCAATTTTGCTTTATAGGTATATATTCTGGATGTACCCGCTGGTGTCACTCGTTTTAAAATCTTTTAAATTTAAAGTTGCCAAGTCTGAACGCCTTGGCAACTTGTATAGATCATGATATCCCTGCTCAGCCAGTGACAATATTTTAGCTCGAAACAACAAACTCAGTTTTCGCTTTGCCTACATTTTACATTAACTGAGCAAGAGCAGTTGAACAGGTCAAGCTTGTTCTGCACCATTGTAAAAGTAGAGACAAGCGTTGGCTCCACCACTGCTGGTAAGAATTCGCGGGGGCTGCACTTTCAGAGTTTTTTTTATACCTCCTGGGGCGTTCTCCTTTTCACACGCACGCACTGGCTTTCCTATTTATTTATTTTTCACCTTAGGCACATTGGAGACAACATTCACGTAATCACTCGGGCAGGGTTGTGACATGAAATGCGTGGAAGGAGCCACGCAATGAATGAATTAACAACACAAACAAGAGGATCGATGAGCTGTTTTCATTGATATATTGTAGTAAAATCTGGCCATGCTATTCACGCCTCGCCACTACTGTTACACATATACGACTTCAGCCCTAACATTCTTCTGGAACGATGGCGACATAACCAAGGAAACATTGCTCAGACACAGAACGTCAAAGAAAAATTTCGCCTAGTGAGTTATTCGGACGTCTACTGCTGGTAACATTAAGGAGGCCTAGTTTATTAACGCTCTGCTGCGCCTCTGAAATCATTTTCACTGCGTAGGGTTCTTTAACGCGTACTCACACTTAACAACACGAGAGTGCTTGCATTTTGCCCTCATATGTGGAAGCCGCCGTTGGGATCGAACCCGTGTCCTCGAGCTCAGCAGCGCTACGCCATATAGCCACTAACGTATTGCGGCGAATATGCTGGTTGTATATTCCAACCGATTAGCGTATAGCTATTTTGTTATCAAGGTATTGGTGTTTTCTTTTTTTACTTCTAATAGGTAGTATCAAGGGTTTATTCATTTGTATGTTTCAGCTGCTTTCGTTTCTTGAAACAAATATACATATACGCGATTTTTTCGGATAGCAGGCGCTTGAGTGGTTACCCTTCTCCTTTTGTCACAGCTATTAAACGACAGCAATACCCAGCTCCGGTGATTTAGTTCTGACGCCACAGCAGCTCCATTAACGCCGAAGGAAGGAAGTATTTTAATGAGCATTAACGCCGAGAAATGCGGTGACGTTGCCCCCTCGTTTCAAATGCACACGAAAACGCGCAACAAACGCAAATGGTGCGAGAGAAGACACACGGAGGGTGAAGGCGTTCCCAGTTCGGAATCATTGCGAAATAGGTCGTGGTACCGCAGGAGCGCGCCGTTGCTGGTTATTTACACAAGTGTGACTGGAGGTCCATGCTCCCTAAGCGAGTTGCTTGCTTGCTAGGCTATCAGCTCTACTGTCATACACACACACAATCAGACACACATCCACGCGAACACCGGCAGGTTACCTCGCGGTTTTTCATGCCATATACCCCGAAAGATACCCCAGTGCGGAGTGCCCTGCCTGTGGACTAAGGGCAACATTGGACCATGTGTTGTGGGGGTGTGAAGCCATCGGCTCCTCCTTCAGCGAGGATAGGTGGGCTGCGCTCTTGGGCAGCCCCGAACTCAGCGACCAAACCCTGGCCGTCCAGAGTGCCCGCGACCGGGCCGTCAAGCTCGGCTTGGCGGTCCCTACGTGGGACTAGCCGGGTGGCGCGGGGTCTCCCCTGCGTCTTCTCTGGACCAAAATAAAGTTAGTTCACTCACTCACTCACTCACCTCAGTAGGCAGTTGTGTTGCTAGCAAGCTAAGGTTCAAGAAGGTTGTTTTAGAACATGTTTTCTTCGCCTGCAGTTGCCGCCTTTGCGTTGCCGCGTCTGTGTTGGCATTTCTCCTCTCGGGTCTTTTTCTCTCCGTTGAGCGAGTAAAGCCACGTGTGGCAGCGGTGTCCCAGTTTCTACAAGTTCTAATCACTGCCAACCTTCCCGAGCAAGGCTGCCACCGTCTTTGTCCACACTGGCCACGCCCGCGCGGACCACTTCGACTGATTGAAATCGCACTCCTTGGAACACGACAATGCTCTCAGTTTGCCATCGTCCGAGGTTCTTGGGAGCTCATCTAGAGGCCTTAGGGGCGTTCCGTCGTTCTTCAGTTTCGCAGCGCTGGAAAGCGAAAATTCCTAGCTGTAAGGGGACGAGAATTCCTTAGGCATTCCGCCTTCGCTTCGCTCATT
This sequence comes from Dermacentor albipictus, assembly GCF_038994185.2. Classification (NCBI taxonomy): domain Eukaryota; kingdom Metazoa; phylum Arthropoda; class Arachnida; order Ixodida; family Ixodidae; genus Dermacentor; species Dermacentor albipictus. The sequence continues at coordinate 28,124,434 of NC_091823.1, read as the reverse complement.
GGGCGTTGTTTCTCTGCGCAAACACAAACTTTTTTTTATGGCGCTTCTTGCACTTTTTTTGCCGGAAAGAAAAAAAAATGACGCGGAAAAATTTTTAGCCCCCACATTTCGCCGTTCACTTCAAACTATTTTACACCCTTAAGATTGCAAAAGGGTGTAAAGCGGTCTATGACACCCTTATTGCTTTCTGTGAGGGCGTGAGGTACACGCTAATTCTGATTTTGTAGCACCTTTAAGGGTGTAAAATAGTTTAAAGAGTCCTCGTTATCCGTGAAGCAAACCTTAATCTCGTTTTCATCTTGTTTTCAACCTTAATCTTATATATATATATATATATATATATATATATATATATATATATATATATATATATATATATATATATATATATATATATATATATATATATATATATATATATATATATATATATATATGTATATATATATATATAATCTTACCATTGTGACTCCCCTCTGCAATGTACAACTGTAACTTGTGGGTACAATAAATAAATAAACTTATATCCTGAAATCATAGCGCATGTGTCGGACCACTTGTCGCAGGCGTGTAACATACGTAGATAAATCGTACACACAAATAGTCAGTTCTATCTCTCTCTCCCTCTCTCTCTCTCTCTCTCTCTATATATATATATATATATATATATATATATATATATATATATATATATATATATATATATATATATATATATATATATATATATATATATATATAGTCATCTCATCTCATCTCAGTCACCAAGGACAACATAGGAAATTACTTGTGCTTCATAAATGAAATAAAGAAACGATAAATTAATAGAAATTAAAGTGGATGAAAAACAACTTGCCGCTGGTGGGAACCGAACCCACAACCTTTCCATTTTGCGTGCGATGTTCTACCAATTGAGCTACCGCGGCGCCGTTTTCCCATCCACTTTCTTGGGTATTTATGTGTCCTATAGTAGAACCCTGGGAGTTTCATATATATATATATATATATATATATATATATATATATATATATATATGTTTGAGGGGGGTGGGACTTGATTCTATGGGTGCAGCGCGTACTCAATTGCAAGGCGCCTTTGTTATGCAAGGAGCTCCATGTATCACTCTGTATTTCACTTTTTTGCTTTACGCGTGCAGTCAGAGCACTGGCATCGCTTGCAGCAGTCTTCCAGATGATCGGGCCTCGCTAGTGCCTGTGCTTTATGCGTCACCTGTGTCCAGTCAACGTAATGAAGCAAAACGCAATCAACCATAGAACAACTCACATTATCGCGTGACGTTTCAGTCACCAGTTGTCCGGCGAAATTACAGCTGTTCTTCGCCCATGGTTAACGCTAGCACCGCGTCGGCCTTGGCACAGACCTAAAATTATCCTAGTATCCTTTATGTGCAGTAACACCTCGTGTTAATTAACCCTGTGCCAGTTGCATTTGTCTGTAGTCCTTGCGTAACATTTTCGCTGGTCCTTGTGCCGTAGTAGGGTGCGAAGCACGTGGTCAGACAATCATCTCCGCTTTCTTTTAACACCAGTGCATCCCACGGGTTAGCACGTGGCAGTCGTGAGCTGAGACCCGTGACGCTACGCCAGCTTTTCGCGCTAATGCATCCCCCGAGTATACAGTGCTGGCTTGAAGTTCTGCCGGAATCGGCAAGCAAAGCACCATAAAGAGCTGTTTTATCTTTATTTTTCAGTTTATTTTTTTACCTTAACCGGTTAACTAGACACCACAGCCTAGCGCTGAAGTTTTCATACCGCCCTCCGGCGAATTAGGAACACGGCTGAATACGAATACGCATGCAAGTGTATAACAGTCTCCTGCGTCAAAACACCGCGAGCAGGCTTTGCAGGATCAAAAAGCCCGCGTGTCACTTTCTCATACTCGGAACACCAAGTATTATTGTCATTCTCCCCTTCCCCACCCAAAAAGAAAAAAAAGAGGAAGGAGAAGGCTATATTGAAATTGTGGGTACGCGGACCCGAATGTAAGTTTTGTCTTGCCCCTCTCCCGGTGAACGTTGACTGCGGGCAAACACACAACTCTAGCGGGTGAAAACTCATCCGCCGGCTGGCTGTCACGGCCTCCGGCGCCGCGCGCAGCGCCCGACGCCGTCGCGGATGCTTCACCGTGAAGTGTGCGTTTCCCGTTTAGGAATTCAATTACCAGAGGCGCGCTGTGCAGTTCCGTGGAGTATTCGAGGCCGCCGCATTGCCGGAAGGCACCGCGGCTGTTGTGAAGTGCCGGAAAGAAGGGGGGCGCGAGAGGGAGCGCCACTTGCCTGTCGCCGCAGTACACTGCTGCTATACTCTAGCCTAGCCTTTCCTGTTCTGCTCGCAGTCATACCCCGCACGCGACGCCAGCGGTGACGGGGCGCGGAAAGTTTGAGGCTGCCGCGGTGGCCGAGGCAGATCTGTCTAGATGCACCGTTCGTCTGTGTGCGCAGACGGCTAGGAGAAAACTTTCTTGTCCAGCTACGCAGCGTCGTCTGGTGTGGAGCAGTTACTGGTTTCTCTTTCGGATCGAAGCAGAGCTGCTCCTAACTAGAGAAAGAAACTAGATAAAAAGTGAAAGGAAAGCTGCAGGAAGGCTTAAGTTGAGCGATGCGAATTGACGCAGCTCAAAGCAGCGACTTAGCAAAACGCGCGTGAAAACGGACTTGCGTCGGCCACGGTTCACCGTGACGGGGGCCACTGCATGCTGGCGTCTCAACAAACGGCCTTCCCGCCGGCAAGTGCGCCGTTCTTCCCGGTGGCTCCGAGAGCAGAGGCAAACTCTGACGTTCGCTCTGGTCATGTGGTTTCGCCTCTGCCACTTCGTCCTCCGAGAGCGAGTCACACGTTAGGCTTGCGTACTTGTCCTCTGAGTTCCAAGGAACACCGGATGCGCGTGACTTTGTGCCGGAGGATGGAGGCGACCAGTTGAAGACACCGTTAGTGAAACTGACTTCAAAGTCAATTGGACAGCTTATCCCTTCCCTTCTTATGGCGCTGTGGCATGGGATCCGTATAGGCTGGATAGCATTAACCCGTTGGAAACCGTCCAGAAGAAAACCATTTGCTTTATTTCCCAACGTATCAAAATGCGACCTCTAGCCTTCGTCAGCCGTGTCTTCGTTGTAACGAATTGGTTCGTGTCTTGTTCAACAGGCCGAGTTGTGTGTCTCAGTTCCAGAAATGGACAGAGCCAGCTGCAGCTTAAGACACGCAAAGAGCACACTCTGCAAAACAGAAATCAAAGCAGTGGCAAACAGCGTTATGGCGTTGAGTCTACAAAATCACAACATGAATTGACAAGAAGGGGATCACAGCGCGGAAATCCAGAGGACATGCAAGATGTCGCACAAGCTCAAAATGTAAACTTGTGGCTTAACGCCATCCTGGCAAATGTACGGAGTTAACCAAATGGTCCGAATTAATCTAATCAAAACTGTGGAAAGAAAAAGTTCACCGGTTGTTTCTTTACCTCAGTTAGAAGTCTCGACGACGTAGGCAGCACAGTGACGCTCGCCGACGCTCGAGAACGGCCGAGCCGTGTGGCTGTCTGGTCGTCGAAACGCCACCCCGTCTCCGGACGGACGGACGGACGGACGGACGGACGGACGGATAGATAGATAGATAGATAGATAGATAGATAGATAGATAGATAGATAGATAGATAGATAGATAGATAGATAGATAGATAGATAGACAGATAGATAGACAGACAGATAGATAGATAGATAGATAGATAGATAGATAGATAGATAGATAGATAGATAGATAGATAGATAGATAGATAGATAGATAGATAGATAGATAGATAGATAGATAGATAGATAGATAGATAGATAGATAGATAGATAGATAGATAGATAGATAGATAGATAGATAGATAGATAGATAGATAGATAGATAGATAGATAGATAGATAGATAGATAGATAGATAGATAGATAGATAGATAGATAGATAGATAGATAGATAGATAGATAGATAGATAGATAGATAGACAGACGGACGGACGGACGGACGGACGGACGGACGGACGGACGGACGGACGGACGGACGGACGGACGGATGCATGGATGGATGGATGGATGGATGGATGGATGGATGGATGGATGGATGGATGGATGGATGGATGGACAGTATCTCGGGTTGATTTGACTCTACGAGGGAATGTTGCGGAAGGTTGCTGCAGAGAGTATGTCTCTCGAACTTGGAAGTGACAAGTAACAATGGTGAAGTCAGTTTTAGGTAACGGCAAGTCACCTATTTCTTTCACTGCTGCTCTGCTGCTTAGAGTAATTTTCACGTGTTAGCTCTAATCGGCGAGTGTGTACGGCAGCTCGAGGCTAGTTCTTCTTTGTTCTTTTCTTTTCTTTTTTTGCAATTATATACAAGCAAAACGACATATTGCGGAACGCCTGCATTGTTATCAAAAACGAAATCCTTCACGCATCTAGATTCTGAACGCATCGGCGAGTTAACCGCCCCCTTTTCTTTATCAATTGAGGGACTGAGACTTGCGGGATTCGGTTATCCTTGTTTTCTTCTTCTTCTTCTTCTTCTTCTTCTTCTTCTTCTTCTTCTTCTTCTTCTTCTTCTTCTTCTTCTTCTTCTTCTTCTTCTTCTTCTTCCACAATGGCGCTCCATGGCCAGAACTGGCCCTCGTGCCATAAAAATTCGATAATCAATCAATCAATCAATCAATCAATCAATCAATCAATCGATCAATCAATCTTACTCCACAACGCCGACAACTTATGACCAAAACTCTACGCAGCGTCCACTCGCTATGTTAACTGTTGCTTTAAAATTGGGAGATTTCGCGCTAGACTTTTCTTTCCTTCCTTTATTAACATCGGTCTACCTTCGGGACGGCCAGACACAGATTACGGCCGCTCGTGTATTCTGCACGCCCACGTCCGTTTCCTCAAAAAAAAGAAAGACGCCTAATGGCACTCCACGTAGCGAGCGAGCGCTCATGCGAACCTCTGCTGCTGTAAACCAGACATTTCACATTCAAGGCAAACACGCAGCACACAAAGCTCCCGAAAAGCTGCTGGACGTGATTTGCATGCATCAGTATACTGTTGATGTTGTCAATTGGACGCGGAGGGCGTAGAAAGATGTGCTGATAACTTCAAATTCAAAGTCGGGAAAAAAATGTTCGACACGCAGGGGAAGAAACTGTCAGAAGCTGTGAGATGCACACAGTGGGAAAAGCGACTGTTTTTCTCCTCCGCCGAGTAGAAGCCAATCCAGCTGGAAGGCAATGCATTCCTAAGTGAATCTTGATTACACATCCCGCACGTAAAGAGGCCCACTTTGCTTGGTTTCTCTTATTTTCCTTCTTTCTTTTTTATCTCGCAAGGATGGTTGGCCATCAAAACTGCGTTGCGTAGGCAGGCGCTCTGGTGCATGGTAACATGAAAAACCGCTCAAGAAAGAGAGTACATGTACTCCTTATTCTCGGCAACGGAAATTTAAACAAATGCGGATGGAGAATATTGATTTATGTTACAAAGTGCTCCCGTTTTCGGAAGAATAACGCGAATAGAAATCTTGTGCTGTGCTTGAGCAGTGCCTCATGGCTTTGTAATTGCTCGCGTTGTCGCAAACAGCGCAAGGTAGGCCGATGACTATGCGTGGGTGGTTAGAGGGTCTTCAAAAACGCGGACTACGTTTGGCTGCCAAAATGACGAAGTGAAGTGAACGCGCTGTCCACACCGAGCCCAATCCGCTCGCTGGCAGAGCCAGGGCGTGTATAGTGCTGGGCATTTCGTTTATTTATTTACAGTACCCTCAGGGCCCAGAAGGACGTTACAATAACAGAAAAACATGCACATTCAAACAATTATTAGTATTTAGGTCATAAACTCAAAACATAATCAGTTATTGCAGTCACCGTTAATCGCCGCTGGCACGAGCGTCATGCGCGCGCGTTCCTGCTGAAATGAATGTCAATTTAGAAAACATATTTGAGAAAGTTTAATTTGAAACTTAAATATCAAGTTAATAAGAACTAAGCATATGTTATTTGCCTCTTTCTTTATGTTTGGTCGTGCTTCATGCACAATAATTCTACAGCTAAATTAAAGCATGAATATTAGAAGCGCTATCTATACTTATTCACTAGTACATTGTCACGTAGTAGTGAGGGTGAATAAAACAGCGACCAATCTCTGAATGAAGAAACTACCTTTTATTGTGCGAACATGTGCCCACTAAAACAGGCTACACGCTCAACGCACAGCGATAGCGGCGAACTGAGTCGGCAATCTTTGAAATCTGATCAGTGGGTCAAGCGCGTCGGCCTTTATACAGTAGTGATCGAAGGTTCCATAGTAACCGCTGGTGCCCGCGTGTCTTCCAGAAAGTTGTACACAATTCGCGTCGCACATGAGATTATATTACGCAGGCTTCGGTGAGAACTGACAGCAGATAGAACTATACCGATAACATTCGAGAAACTTCCTATATATGCGGGCGCGTCCCGCGCTGAGCATATATCGGAACCGTCGTCCGAAAAAGATAAACAAGTACATGTGTCAATATGTAGGCATCAAGTATACGTATTCGTAGTTCGTGCTCAATCCGGCCATTTACCCTTTGTACTGCCGCACTGAAGGGCATTTTCGAGAGACATTGCTTGCTGCCGCCCGCCGGCTAGGCAAATATTTTCTCAGGACTCCGAAGCACAGAGCGACTGGTACCTACCGCGCCTGTATTCACGTCCCGTCAGGTGCGAGTGATCCACGTGTTTGTGTGGGCTATCGATCAAGACCGTTTGCCCAGCAGCGCCGCCATCGTCCTTCTTGCCGACAGCACCAATGGCACAGTCACGTTGCTGTCGTTAATTAATGCAGCTTCTCCACTTAATTAAAGGTACGCTTTGCGTTGTGAAACTGGCCCCGTCATCGGTCACTTTGCATATGCTCAGAGTCTTGAACGTTCGTCGATTACGTAGATCGCACTCCGAGTTTTTTTTTTTTTTTGTAAACGCTCGCTCCCGGCTTGTTCGAGGCAGCTGCAGTCTATTGATGCAGCTTCGTTAAAAGTTATTCGAGCGGCGTTGGTAGCTGGCGACTTACGCAATGCTTAATGTATGAACGTCGGCTCTTCGAAGTGTTTCAGACATTTGAAACAGCTCTTAAGAGAACGGTTGCAAAATGAGCTTGTGCATTAGTTAGGTGGGATCAAAGAGGCCCACCGCCTTATATACCATATACTGTGCCGTGCGAATTCTTAGGAACATGTAAACTAAGAATCATCTTGCGAAACTAGTAAAAAAATGCAAAACTGCATGTGTATACAGATCTTCAACAGTCTGGGATTCTTATGGAAGCCACATCTTGTCTGGAGAGAGCGATTGCCACTCTTTTTTTTTTCTTTAAGGCGATAGTATTTTTGCCTCTTCTCTCGCTTTGCGGGTGCTGGCGGTTGAGTGCGGCTGCCTTGCCGATTATATTAAGCATAATATGCTTTTGTATAACCACCTAGGCCAGGGCATACGTGCAACTGGACATGCAGCCCTAGATATGTGAAGATTTTTGGACCCCGGGGTACCCAGGAATGTCCCACAATGAGTATTCTTCACTGGGTGGGTGCCCGAACAGACAAGCAGAAGGAATCAGTGCAGCTGTCGGCAACAGAAAATGGAAGCTGTTGGCCACAGAGAAGCGAAGACATATAATTTTTTAATGGAAGAAAGAAGGAAAGGTTGGCCTGCGTGAAGTGCCTCTAGGCTGCTACTCCACGCAGGGGAATGCGTTTGGGGGAATATCAGTGATAGGATGTGAAGGGGAAGAAGGGTGGTAGTATGGTGAGTACGTTGATGGGAGGGCTGCGCAGCATATTGTTTCTGTACAACGCGCACGGATCACAGCAAAGCACAGTCATCTTCGCGAGCAGAGGTAGAGGTTTCTGCAGTGTAGCTAGAAAACTGTCTATACCTTTCGTAATTTTTGCCGCTCGTAGCGCCACTGGCGTATTTAAATCGGACAGTACAAGCTGCAGGGCGTCGATTATTCGTCGTAGCATGGCCTTGAAGACAGAGTCCAAAGGTGATTTTTCGGTTCACTGTTCTTGCTCGCGTTGACAGTGTAAGGCTGTCAGTGTCAGTGACAGTGTAAGGCTGGCCACGCTTGGCCCCGCGTGCGCGGTGCCAAGCGTGGCCATACAATCGATTCCGGGCTTGCGCTGCTCACTCGCAGCAAGGGTTCGGAGAGATCTGTAGGTGCCGACTGAACTACCTTCTTCTGGAGCTGCGTAATCGGAACCAGGAAGCTCTTGTTTGGACCGACAGCTTGTCCACGTTGACGACGCGATCACCTCCTGCGGCGTTGCACTGACGCTGCCGTCTCTTTGGGGGACATACTAGTCTTGCTCATTTTGTCCAGTATTTTATCTCCTTTTTCTGTTTAGCACAATCCTTGGAATTGGCCTCGTGGGGTCCATCGCGATTCAAGCACTTCATTTCTTTTACTATGCATGAAGGTATGTCATGGCTGCCGCCACAGAGTAGGCACCCCGCCGGGCCCGAGCAGACAGCGCTGACATGGCCTATCTTATGGCACTTGTGACATTGCAGTGGTCGAGACACATAAGGACGCACCGGGTGTCTACGTAACCCACCTTGACATAATCGGGTAGCGCGTTTCCCTCGAAAAGAAGCTTGACGCTCGTCGAGCGACCGAAGCGATAGAAGTCGATGACCTTCATTGTTGGGGACAGAGTCCTTTGTACCTCTTCGTCGCTGATGTCAACCTCGACATCCGATATAGTAACTGCCCTAGTGCGGCCACCATGCGCAATGAACGCCCGAGCTTCTGTATGTGTCCTAGTATGCGCGCGGTTTTCAATTTTCTAGGGCAGCCTGCGTCGATACTTCCACTGTGACTATGTATTTCTTGGTATTGAAAAGCACTTCGTTAATTCCTTACTAAGTCGATTTACCAATACAGGTTTCGAGAATCTGTCTGTGTACGGAATTTCAATTCTTAGAGACGTCGAGAGGCACAAAAAGAACCGGTAAGTCGGAGTAAACGGTCCGTTGGAGCCCTGTTCACTCACGTCTTTGGTTGTTTGGCGGTGTTTCTTCAGTCGCTTACGCTCTATGGCGGTGTTGTCTTCTTCGGAGTCCATTGGCTCGCTGTTTGAAAAACAGGAATCGGGCATCTCCATGTAGACGTGCCGAGCCTTACACTATATCACTGGAGGACGCAGCACGAAGCGGTGTGCTCGACGCAAGTGATGGCGTGCGGTCTGTCATCGCCTCGGACGGCTTCTCGTCCAAGAATCACAATTAAGCCACTCCTATGACAAAACTATTGCAGCAAGGCTGGACTTCTTGCCTTGCGGCGATGGTTTTGCCTGCTGAGGTAGCTTCTTGCCTGAGGACTAGTGCCACTACTAGATGGAACTGGTTCTCCTGCCACCGGTGGAATTATTATCATCACCGTATCCAGCATTCAACGCTAAACCGTAGCTTTTGTCGCTGAATTCGACCAACGTTGATAGAACCATTGTTTCTGGTAATAGAATTGTTGGCTCTGACGAAGCATCGCTGATTAAACTATAGCTGGCTTAGCTGGAAAAACAAGGTTCCCAATGGTGGTTCGAAAGTTTGATGGCGGGAATTCTTTGTGTGTTTTTTAAAGATAGGTAGGACAGGCGAAATCAAAACTAGAGCTTGGTGGCGCCACCCACCACTCTGTTTCAAAGGGGGCGCTCATAGCATCCATCCATGCATCCACGGCGGGTGTTCCCGGTGACAAGCCGTTGCGGGTAGATCGTACTTAAAATGTTTGTAGCACTAGACCACAAGGACAATCGGGGGAGAGATCACGTGCACATGCGGACCGGTCTGACAGCCACATGCGTAAAGTGGAGTTTGAGTCCGCGATCAGCCGGCAACCACCACGAACGCCTACCAAATTCGTATTTGCGCTTACTGGACGGAACGGTGAAAGCTAGCATGTGGGCGTAATATTTTGCACCGCGAAGCCTAAACTGGCGGTGTCGTGACGTCAAGGTCACATGTGCTGTATCTGCACTTCACGATGACCCGCGATGAGCACCGGGCTCGGTGAACGTGAAACGCACCCGCGGCCTCAGCCATCATGAACTTTAAGTAAATTCACTCTGATGGTGCACAACGCCAAGCAAGTGTCTGTCTCTGAATACTCCACTGTGCTGACGCAATAAAAAAGAAGCAACGAACTCGATTTTATAATCGCAATGCGTTTTTTTTTTGTAATTCACCAATTATTCGGGCATCTTCGCAGTATTATCCGGATCCGAAACAATCGCTGGGCGACAGTAAACGTATTCATATAGTCGGCCGCCAGTGGTCACGTTATCTTGCATAGCAGTCTAAGCGCTGTTCGAGGCTTCAATAACTAGCCATAAACTTGCATCGCGTTAAGGCCCGTACCCAGTTAATAAATCGTTAAAAAAAATGTACGCAGCTACACGAGTAAATACGATATATTGAGCGAGGAGCGTTGAGCTACAAAGTGTAGAGGTAGACAGCAACAAAAAACTTAACTTGGTCGCAAGGAGCCGTGCGTGGAGAAAGAAGTTAAGTGAAAAAAAAATGTAACGAGTGCGAGCATTGATCGAGGAGCGTTCATTCATTCATTCATCTTTAGTGCTCTCAAGGTACACTTGAGCATATGTTATATTAAATGGAAGAACCCTTACCCTTTCACTTTCAGCTATATAGAAGGGAAGAAAAAGTGAAGACATTTCGGTACACATCAAACAAAACTTTTTTTAACCAACTTCCAACATTATATGTGAGATCCACTAATTATTTTTTATTAGTGGACCCGGTTTCCCAACCGTAAGATAGTCCTCACCTAACATGTGTTTACCTTTTCCTTTCGGGTTGGTGTCCAATGCATGTTATATACTGGATTAGTTGCGGCGAGAGGAGCAAAATATGGGGTGTGTAGAGTTGCGTGCCAGTTTACCCGATTCAGGCATACGGATGGAAGTTGGTATCTGAGACAGGCAAGGTCCAGTCGCTTTGTGTTTCGCTAGTAAACACCGGTTTTCGCAAGCCTATTAAACAACAAGCGCGTTTTATTCATTTTGAAACTGCGTGATCACGTCGGAGAACCCTTCCCCCCTCTCCGCTCCATCCCCTTAAAGAGACTCTGGTACAGTAACCTCTTTGCCTTCAACGCGTCGGAGAAATTTTGGAGTTGGACTTTTTTACAAATTACACATGTGATCTCAGTGCAAAAAGCGAACACAGCAGCATGCTCGAAAGGTAAATAAAAGAATAAAGATCTTTATGCAAGTTCAAGTTGACGTGAACTTCCCTCTACCTATAACGAAAGTAAGTCACTATAACAAGACGCCGTAATTATTGCCAGCACCCCTGTGGAGTAGCACGTCACTTTGGAGGGCGTTTTCCATAATGAACAGCGAGAGAGACCATATCATCGAAGTGTCGGTATGTTTGTATTCCACCTAGATATCATTTGTTTGAATAAGCTCGCTAAATCTTGCTTTTGGCTTTGATTTTGGTACTAGATCATGTTCTAGCTTATACGATGCATTAGGAATGGCACATTTTACTGCATTTGTCTGAAGGTCAACAGCTCTTCCCAAGTTGTCTTAAAAACGTTGCAGACCACCGCGCTGTGGAAAGTCATCGCAATACGTTTTTTATACTAAGGGATGACGCTGCTGACTTACTATGTGCATTGCAGTGTATAATTTCGTTGCTTATGGCAAGGAGCAGAGCTCTGGTTCAAGACTGTAGGCAGTTCATATCGAAGGACAAATAGGGGCGCGATACGACCGTTACGCATCCTGAGTGGTCAATCATAGGTACTGGCCGTTTTTATTGTTGTCCTCGTAATTCTGCGCCGATCTCTGTACTATGACAGTTTTCCTTTGTATAGGCTGCACTCCTAACAGACATTATTTAGATGCCCAACCGGTATTAGCCGCACTGAGTATTTTTATTTCGCCTCACTGTATCATGACACTTCTTTCTCACTCTTCTATAGAACACAGCGGTTAATTATTGCAAATAACGTTCACAGAGCTGCGCGGGACTGCAACACCACCATGGGGCGACTCGTCTGAGTGCTTTCATACATTATCTGTTATAGCGTGAACGCACCATTTCTGATATGTAATTCCATTTTTGATCCTCACTTCATCCTATTGAACGGCCTGCTGATTGTTTCTCTTTCTTCTGTGGGACAACATCGCAGAGCTGGCTCACTTATTGACTGCTTTATTGATTGATTATGGTGTTAGGAATGTTAGCGACAAACAAATCAGCAACTTCTCCGCAACATTAAGTTGTATGAATGAAAGTGAGAAGCACGGAAAAGTCATTTCAATTACCAAAAAACGACGTAAGAACAAGGAATATAAATGAATTTTCGCATAGTCTGAGATAAGATGAGAAGTAATCAGTATTCTGGCATACGCAAACAGTCACGGAGACGCACAGAGTCAGAGAGGCATCAGTCGCACTTTCGGTCTGCGATGGTCCTAACGCAGTCCACTATGAGTGCTGGCAGTGCACGTAACCGCAACAAATATGGAACGATCAGGCCGCACTGGGGCCCTGGCACTGGTTATTTTTGTCAGTTGTACGTCAAATATGTCCTTCGTGTTTGTGATCCTTAACAGGTATAAATGCTAAAGTTATACTTGGCAGAGTTCCCGAGGCGGTGCCTGTGCCAGGTACTGTGTCATCATCATAACTATCAACATCATGTTTCCGTGGGTGAAGAAACCATCGTAAAATGCAACACAACGTTCCGCATGTTCGTGGATTCGATCTATATAGGAACCATGATGTGTGAGCGATCGGGCCGACAGCGTATGATTTTCTTCGTTATAAAGTTAAACCTTTCCGCATAGCCAGCAACATCTGCTTTGGTTGCCATTTGTGTTGTGTCTGTTCTGTACTTGGTAACAAAGAAAACGACAACAGTGTAGCGTAAGCACAAAAAAACGGGGCACCCATCTCTCTTTTTATACAAGAGTGCCAGCTAGCCGAAACACGTACAATGTCGTCGACGGAACACGCTGGCAGATCGAGAAAGTTCGGCTCACCGCGCAAAGACACCGAGCAAGTAATGTTCGCCGGTGTCCGACACCGACGCCCCAGTTGTTCGCGGCTGCTGCCGGCGAACAGAAGCGCGTCCGAACCGTCGTGTTCACCCATGTCGGTGCCACGCACCGAAGGCTAACGGGAAGACCCTCACGAAATAGTACCACGAAGGGTACCCCGGGGTAGCCACCCTACCCGGGGTCAGGCACGTACCCAGGATTTTTTTTCGGGGGGGGGCCCACCACCTCCATCATCATCATCATCATCATCATCATCATCATCATCATCATGTTTTATGTCCACTGCAGGACGAAGGCCTCTCCCTGCGATCTCCAATTACCCCTGTCCTGCGCCAACCGATTCCAACGAGCGCACTCGAATTTCCTAATTTCATCGCTCCACCTAGTGTTTTGTCGTCCTCAATGCGCTTTCCTTCTCTTGGTACCCAATCTGTAACCCTAATGGTCCAACGGTTATCTAACCGGCGCATTACATGAACTACCCAGCTACATTTTTTCCTCTTGATGTCAATTAGAATATCGTCTGTACCCGTTTGCTCTCTGATCCAAACAGCTCTCTTTCTCTTTCTTAACGTTATGCTTAGCAATCTTCGTTCGATCGCTCTTTGCGCGGTCCTTAACTTGCTCTCAAGTCTCTGCCCCAGTACTGGCAAAATGCACTGATTGTATGCACACCTTACTTTTCAGTAATAATGGTAAGCTTCCAGTCAGGAGCTGGCAATGTATGCCATATGCGATCCAACTTATTTTTATTCTTATGTGAATTTCCTTCTCATGATCAGCGTTCCCTGTGATTAATTGACCTAGGTAAACGTACTCCTTAACAGTCTCTAGTGGCCGACTGGCGATCCTGATCTCTTGTTCCTTTGCCCGGCTATTTATCATTATCTTCATCTTCTGCATATTAATATTCAACCCCACTCTTACACTCTCACTGTTAAGGTCTCCAATCATTTGTTGTAACTCGTCTGCATTGTTCTTGAATAGAACAATGTCATCGGCAAACCGAGGGTTGTTGAGATATTTGCCGTCGATCTTTACTCCTAAGCCTTCCCAGTTTAATAGCTTGAATTCTTCTAAGCACGCAGTGAATAGCTTTGGAGAAATTGTGTCTCCCTGTCTGACCCCTTTCTCCATAGTTATCTCTCTGCTTTTCTTGTGTAGAATTAAGGTAGATGCAGAACCTCTGTAGATATTCTTACGCGAAGGACGAGTCAGTAAGACGAGAAACTATTTACATATTATATTTAAAACAACGGTTGCAGCGCTTACCGGTTAGATTCACAGCGCGAGCCCAGTTCGTTCTTCCTCCTCTTTTCTGGAGTGATGGCGCCCACGCACCTCGTTCAAACAAACAAATACCACACGCATGTAGAAATATTTTCCAAGCTTTTTACGTAAGCGTTCTGTACTCCTTGAATACGTAGTGCCTCTATGACTGCTGGTATCTCTACTGAATCACATGCATTTTCGTAATCTATATAAGCCACATAGAGAGGCTTATTGTACTTTGCAGATTTCACGATAACTTGATTGATGACATGGATGTGATCCATTGTAAGGTATCTCTTCCTGAAGCCAGCCTGTTCCCTTGGTTGGTAAAATCGAGTGTTGCCCTTATTCTATTGGAGATTATTTTGGTAAATATTTATATAATACTGGGAGCAAGCTAACAGTCCTATAATTTTTCAATTCTTTAACGTTTCCTTTTTTTTGTGGATTAGTATAATGTCTGCATTCTTCCAGTTTTTTGGGACCCTTGCAGTCGATAGACACTTCGTATAAAGAGCCGCCAGTTTTCCAAGCATTATGTCGCCTCCATCTTTGATTAAATCGACTGTTATTCCACCTTCTCCTCCCGCTCTTCATCGTTTCATGTCTTGCAGGGCCCTTCTGACCTCATCGCTAGTTATAGGAGAGTTTCTGTATCCTTTTCATTACTGTTTCGAAGTGAGGTTTCGTGACTCCTCTGGGTACTATATACAGGTGAGCTTAGAATTTTTCCGCTGCTTTTACTATATCTTCGAGATTGCTGATGATATTATCCTTCTTATCTTTTAGTGCATACATCATGGTTTGTCCTATGCCAGGTTTCTTTTTTACTGATTTCAGGCTGCGTTCAGTTTTACGGTTTCTTCAGTCTTTCTCATGTTATAGTTTCGAATATCAGTTATTTTCGCCTTGTTGATCAGTTTTGACAGTTCTGCGAATTGCGTAGCGCTGTGCGGCCGCCAGTCCCATACAACCGCGTAGAGCGCAGGATGCGATTCTAGACGTACTGCGCTCACCGCGAAAGGTTAGAAAAACGCCCACATAAGCACAGCAGAGAAGTGGCTACGTAAGGCGGTTCGACCGATAACTGTAGAAGCGTCATTCAAAACAAGTAATTGTTCTCCACTTCCGGCGGCGTTTTCTCTACTCCCTTTCCAAATAAAAAGATGCTGATCCATAAAAATTCTCATAAACAACGTTTAACTTTTGTTGCCTTGGCTCTCTCCCTTAGTAAATCGCTTAATTTCTCAACTCCTTGCGATTTTTGTTTGCAGTTCCCAATTTGGCACGAAAAGTGATATAGAATTAGGGAAAGACAGACGAGGTAACGGGCGACAGTCATCTTGTCTATGGGTTCAAGGGTTATTACAGGGTTTCATGATGGACGCTCTTTCACAATATTTTATTTCCCACCTTATCTAACCCATATCACGTGTATATGGTTCCGGGCATCTGCCAGCGTCGCGGCGAGCCGTAACTCAAGGAAATTATGAAGCAAAGGGAAAAGTTAAACGCCATTGGCGTTTTCTCCGGCCGCAACTCGTTCCATGAGAGTACAGACCAGCTGAGTAACAGCCGCATCCCTCTCCTGGTCCCAGGATCAGCCTAAACAAAGAAGGTTGAACTAACAAAAGCAACAGCTATGCGCGTGACGGTTGAATAGATGGTGACAACTGAATGCACCTCGAGTTAATCGCGCGGGTGCGGAATCTATGAGATAACTGTCCTTCACATTACATGAGATGCCGATAACTACCGCCATCTAAAAGGAGTGAAAAAGGCAGCATAATGCTGACCGATGAACAGTTGCCAAGTCTCAACACTGATCTGGCGGCGCTTTAGGAATGTGTGAGGAGTGGTGGTGTGGGTGGGGAGGGGGGGGGTGTATGCCACATGGTTTGGGGGGGGGGCCGGGCCCCCCCGGCCCCCCCCCCCCCCCTGGGTACGTGCCTGCCCGGGGTACCGACGAGTGCGCCGCCATTCCGAAGCCAAAAAGTCGGAAGCAAGTCCCTCTCGCGCCCGTGTTATCGCCGCCGTCAGGTAGCGCTCGACGCTCAGGCCTTCCCTCGTCGCTAGTGCGTAACTACAAGAATCGCCTTCAACGCATTTTTAAAGCCAAGCTTTCTTCGCCTACACGCCTGCGTTCGGCATAGCTGATGCTGCGTTGGTCGGTATCTCGGTGGATATGCTTGTAGATATGCACGCGAAGATTATATGTGCTCCGAATGCGAGTAACAGCAAACGGGTTTATAGTGGTGCCAGTAATCGCTTCTTTGTTTCGCGTAAATAAAAATTGATACCTTCACAAAACGTGAACAGGTAATATCGGCTCATAAATTCCTTTAAAGCAGACTCAACTGTTAATGGAATACATCATTTTATTGAACGAATTTATTCATTTATTTGATTTGCTTCTAATTAGCCATTCAGGATGTGCCACTGCGAGTGTGCTCATTTTGGGTCAATCCTCTAGAATCGGCATGTGTCACTGCGCCACAAGAGGTACAACATCCTTAAAAGTAGCTAGGCGTGTGTCCTACTTCTCTATGCGTGCACCTGTCATCTCGTCTTTTTCCTCGACAAGAGGGAAGACAGAGCGCTAGTGAAGGCAAGAGACGAAATTGTATCGCGACGCTGCTACAGCGTCATTACGAGCTGTTTCAACTACTCATGCACCCCGATGACAGTACCGGGCTGAAAAGTTGCATGATAATTAATTGGTGTTTTCTTTATGAGCAGGGCATTAATTACCTAACTTCTCCTACTTGACGAAAGACAGCTTAGCTGGAATTTCACTTTGCTGCGTATTATGTTCTGCTAGCTTTTTGCGTTCCACATCGTTAGCCTCATCCTGATTTTGTATACGACAGTTTCTGCTCTCCGATGAACACTGGTAATGACACAAAGAGTTGCATCGTTCAAAGCTCGTTCGACCCTATTAGCAAATTTTTCATGCTTGGCACCTAACAAATGACCGACGCAATATTTTTTTGCTTTCTGGTGAGCATGATAGCAGCATAGGAAGCGGCTCTTCGTCGCTTTAGGAAAGTCCAAAGTTCAAACGCATTTATCACGCTGTCGTTCGTTCCCCGTTAAAAGAGACATGCGCTCGCACCAAGTTATATAAAAAAAGGAAAGAAACCGAGGATTTGGAGCGGATGCCTGCAGCTTAACTTTTGGCTACAAATCTGTGTGAATAGCTTTGGCTTTATACTCTTTCGCTGCGATAAGCAAAGTGCAAAATGCAGCGGAGGTGCCCTACGCTAAATTTAAGATTAGCTCGACCAGTTCTGTATATTCTGTTCTTTCCTGCTTCCTTGCACTAAACTTAAGATTGATTGATTGATTGATTGATTGATTGATTGATTGATTGATTGATTGATTGATTGATTGATTGATTGATTGATTGATTGATTGATTGATTGATTGATTGATTGATTGATTGATTGATTGATTGACAACTACTTCAACTGTGATTTGTCTACAGTGAGGACGGTTCCCATAAAAGGATAAACTGTCAAATGATTGAATAATAATAACATTTCGGTGAAGGAAATGCATTAGCCCAATAGGTTAGTTGAGTTTCGTATACTTGTGTGTGACCTCGAGTGCATTAGGAGAAGAAGACAATGAGCAGGAGGAGCAGTAGAAAACAATGAAGATCATGTTCCGCTGTTTATTTTTATTGAACCCAAGTCATCAAAAATACCATGCAGTGACCAATGTAATTTTTTTCTCATCACCTCCTGTCATACATGAAATACCTGAGAGTAGATGAAAAGTTTTCCTCCGCACCCGCTCCATAGAATTTGAATTTGTTTGTTTGTTTGTTGCGCTTGAAAGAAGAGCTCAAATTTCTAGTTCAGGCTGTCAATGTATAAAAGTTTCTTTTTAGAATACAAAAATGTGTTGTACCTGAAACATCAAGTTTATCAGTAAGTATTAGGGACGAAGTGGCTGTTACGTGACGACTGCGGGCTAACAACGCTCAACGGTTTCATTACCGTTTTCTTTACTGCGACAAATCGTTCAAGCGTAGCCGTCTTTCCTTTGCGCCGAGGGAACTTATTGTTCTCCATCAGTCGGCATTATAAAGTACTACATGCCATACAAACTACATTGACTAATTCAGTGAGTAGTGCCTAATACAAACTGAACTGCAGGCAGACGTTACAAATAATTAATCTAAACTTCTTCGATATTATTTTCGTACGAAGCGATATACACCGAGTAGGGTGGTACACAAGTGTACAAGCAAGACGGTACACAAAATGAAACACAAGTGTTTCATTTTTGTCTCAGCAGAATACTTTGAATGAATAGCTGCGAGATTGTCGCTAAGCCCTTTTGCTAACGCGATTTCAGCAAATAGAAGACGAAGCTGCTTCCTGAAACAGGACGTTCTTCACTTGCGTGACCTATAGCGGGAATGGTCGAGGCTGTTATTAGAAACTTATCCCCGGGACGAATTGAGATTTGACGCCACGATAGAAACTTATCGCACTTTCACCAAATAAGACGCATGCGAACGTTGTGTTTGGCACACAATAACCCGGCCTGACGCGGAGCCTTTTCCTCGAAAACGGTTTTTGTTGTGCATTAAGCACCTTTTCTGGCATTGTTCTCGATACAACGAGCAACCCTAGACTCTCAAATGTGCCTTGAACTTATTAGACGGTCGGCCCTTTACTGAACCTAAGGTCCTGAGAGACCGGTCATAACACTCATAAACCCATAAAGTTGCATGACGAGTGGGGCTGCAGAATTTTTGAGTGACAAAATGTACTTGGATAGGAATCAGCGCCTCCTGTACGTCTAACGATACGAAGACACTGTAAACTTATGTGCAATAATGCGGTCTCAGGAACATGCTTTACCTGTGCGATAGGTGTTCACGAAATTTTTATTATCGGTATCATCAATATAAAATGGGCGTACACTATAGGCATTGAAATGAGCGCACGTCTCTGTAATTTCAGCAGAATATAAAAACACCGTGGAACACCTCTAGGACATCAATAAAATGGCAGTGTTTGTCTGGAGATTTGGTTTAAACACTACTAGTGCTGCGCTTTCGGCATTTGTGGAGACATAATGCCGAGGAGGATAATTCACGCCCATCTGGTGGCTGTGTACGGGGACGATTCTCCAGCCTATGAATCTGTTGTGGAATTGCGCAGGCAGTTTCAAAGTGGTCGACCAAGCCCCAACGACGAAGACCGAAGCGGCCTACTGTTGCTCTATGATGAACCATATATTTTGATGCACAAAGAGCTGATTTTCAGTTTCAGCGCATGTAAGCGATTTCTTTATAATATTTGTGGGCTTCATTATTTTATGTGAAAAGCAGTAGACGGCTTAAGCTAAGGGCGACAGCGTCCTTTAATAACCGTATAATTAAAAAAAAAAGAAACTGGACGTTCTGTAGCGCTTGTTGAACGGCGGATAACTGTTAAACAAATAGTGGAACAGGCTAAAGTCATTGCGGATTCAGATTAGCAACCCAGATAACAGCCATCACTTAATCTATATTCTTTCATGGCAACAATACGGACTTCACGAACGCTCCTCGTAGGTTAGGTGTTTTCTATGTATTATGTGGCCGTTCATGTTTGGAGTGTATCATTTCATTTATCATCGCATTCACGTAGAGTAGCATGCTAGGAGGACTTGTCTAAAACACACATAGCACAGAAACACACGCACACACACAACACACACAACACACACGAGCGCGCACGCAGGGACATGCAAACATTCACACGTGCACAACAAAGACAACACGCACACAAACACACACAACAGCCATCCAAGTAAGCCAACGCGGCCATCCTTCGGACGTTTTACAGCCTCAATGCTTATCGCCGTTTGCCCGCTTCTTTCATCACCTGTTTGTAGCCTGTGCTTCAAGGAATTTGTCATTGCCTCCTTACCCACCGCATGCGAGGCGTAACATCCAATGCTGAAATGTTTGAACATGAGGAAATGAGGACATATCCCACTTTCGTCTTCGTGCAAAGTTCGAGAGGGCAAATAGAGGCCGCCGGAAAGCGGCAGCCGCAAGGGAAGCGGCAAGTCTTGAGAAAACGTTTCTCCCGGTGCGATCCTTTTAGGTGACGCGCAGACGAGAGTCACTCCCTTGTTCCTGTAAGATATCCAGGTAATTGGGCTCGCTCTTGGGCGGTTTAGACGCGCGTGATACTGCTCGCGGTTTCTCGAAATCCTCACGGCGATGCCTCGAGGCTTAACAATGGCAACGGAGACGCCACTCGAGTTCTCCTCTTTTCCTCTCAGAATTTTCGGTCGGCCGTATTTCTTCTGCTCTTTCAGGGATGTCACTCTTTTATTTTTCTGTAGTCTTTTTTTTTTCTGCACACCCTGCATCTTCCCTCCGCCGCCTTTATTACTCACCATCCCTATAAATCTGCTTCCTTCGCCTTTCCTTATATTCCTACTTGTCCTTCAGTTTATTTTTGTTTATTGTTGGTTCCTTGTTTGTGCCTGTTGACTTTCTTTCGTGCCGTCCTTCTTTTTCTAATCTCAGGACTTATCCTGGCTTGAGTTTCGAGGCTTTTGTTGTTCGGCAAACCCAGAGCAAAGTCAAGAGAATTCCCGCTTCTTTACGGCCTTTCCCATGGTGTCTTGTGCTATCTAAACATAAACCACCCAGTGTCGTCGCACTGTGACAAGACTAATGGCCGGAGATAAATGTTACGAGGCCTAAGGATGGATGTTTCATGACAGAGAAAAAAATGAGAAAGAAAATTTTAAAAATTGGTGCCCTAACAAGCACGCTTTGCCTCCTGGGACCAGTGGGCGCCGTGGCTTCTCTTCGTATCCAGTGCGCAGCGGACGCGTTCTCTGTATCAGCGGGCGGTCGCAAAACGGCCTCCTTAAACTGTTGACCCAACGAAGCACTTGATTACGTCAACGTTTTAGCTCCATTTTATCACCTTTCCTTCTGGACAACCAATAAGGATAAAGCTCTCAACGGAGCGATTTCTCCAGCGGCACAACGCTACGAGTGTTTTATGTTCGTATGACGCTTAGAAAGAGCGAAAGTTGAGCAAGTTGGTACGTTGATCCTTTGTTTTGTGCGCCTTAGTTTTTATGATTTGTGGGCTTTGCTTTTTCAATGATTTTACACGCACTTCCCACGGTGACAATTCCACCTGGTCCCCAATACAACAGGGCTGTGCTGTACGATTGTCGCGATAAAAACAAGATGTGAACGACAGAAAAAAAGGAAACCGTATATCTCCTATAAACAGGTCACTATATTCGATAAACGCGATTTCATACAGCCGATGAAGAACGTGAACACCAGGCATACACAATAAGCTGAACCAATCAAACCGCATAATAACAAGTTGGTTCTTTTTCTTGAATTAGCAGTGGTCATGGTAGACACGTTAGAATTAAGGGATGGACCAGTCCAAGCGGCTGCATTAGCTGCCTTTCAGAAGCTCTGCTACAGGGGTGTTCGCACCCATACTGACGACGCCACTCGGTTATTAGCCCCGAGAACGAACACGAGCGGCGCTGCGAGCGCCGCTCGCGTGACGTCAGGGCACGGACTCGCGCCTGTCGTCTGCTACAGTTCGGGCGTTGTCCGGGCGCTTTCTGCGGTGTTTTCGTTTGTTCGCCCTCGTTCTCTCTGCTTGTATACTTATGGTGGTCGTCTCAAATATATTTTTACGACGTCTTCCTTTGCGAACATTTATTCAAAGAGCTAATTTCTTAGACAACAATGCAGCTCTCGAAGGCAACGCTACAGTGCCAGCCGAAGCTACGCAGACCAGCCCATTGCGGGTTTTTCATACGCGGACAGACAATCGCAAGAGCATAGCCTATAGGAATCCAGTTATGATACCATGCCTGCCGCGGTGCAACAAGTATGTCACAAAGCTGGCTATATATGACTTCTACAGCAGTTACGTTGATTTTATTCCGCTAAAACAGGTTTGCTCACGACGAGTAGTTCATGGTATAATATCGAATTTTCGCATTTCCTCACAGAAACGCTCGGCAGTAGCACGGGGACTTAACTAATACTGGAGCTTAGATTCTACACGCCTCACTTGCTTCTTTAACTGCTTGTCAACATTAGGCGGTTCTTCACGTGTTCATTTTTTTTAAACGGCGGAAACTTGAAGTAAAGTTAATGAAGGCTTACAGCTATTTACAGAGTACAAATAGGAATGTACCAATATATATTCCCTTTTCCGTGCTACACGTTCAACTCACCTCTTTAGAGCGCGTTTGTTAATGATTAATAATGTATGTTATGTTCCTCTTTGTTGTCTATGTTACCTAGTGTATATCATTTATTTATTTCAATGCCGCAGTGTGTTTTGCATTGTTATTGTGGAAATATTTCACTGTTCTTTCATATATTATATAACTGCAATGTTTTATGGCCACTATATAAATGTAATTTATATGGCGCTTGATGTGTTACCCCATGCAGCCATATTGTACCTAAGGGGGTGAGGTTTTACCTCAAGCCGCGTCTGTGCGACTTTTTTCCCTCATCCACCTCCACTTACCACTCCTCTGTACATGTGTGTGTGTAAATGGAAATTATTAAATCAAATCAAACTCACTTGAGAAATTTACTGGTGCTTGCTGCTTGAGGAATATACATGACGAATCTGTTTGGCGAACTGACACAGGCTGCTCGGCCCAATTTTTTTAGTGAAGTATGCCTGCTGGACCGCATCGCTGCAGCCAGAAAGAAGTCGAAGCGTCAATGATTAGTAGTATGGGACATATTGAAGATATCGAAATTCCCCCGGTGGAGGGTCAGAAATCAAGTGAAAGTATATGCAAGGCTTGTGGTGCTTTCTTTATTAATGTTTGCGATTGGATTGGAGCAAACTTAATTTGCCTGCAAGGTTCTCTTTTATGTACCGACGAAGCGAATAGTTATCCGTTTGTATAATTGAATAACGCTGGATCGAGACACGGTGAGACAGAAGGTGCTTGAATTTTCCTTTTGTATACAGGAAATCTAAGCTGCGGTGTAGTAGCTCGAGAATACTTTAGCCATTCCAGTTGGCGCTGTAAAAAACATGCTTTATGGTTTTAATTCGAAGTTGTAGTGAACTGATGTGTTTCGCGAACATAACGTGCCTCGCCATACGGACAGTCGATTGCTACCGTTACGTGATCAGGGGTGTGCCATATTGTCGATAAAGGCTACTGAGGGCCACTATGAAACATTTCATCACTTTCAGTTGAGTGGCTCTCGATCTTAACAACCAAACTTTTCTCTCAGGTGACTGCTACTATGGTGTTTGTGAATTAACTATGTAAATACTCTACATGACGCGCCGTCGTGTTAGCAGCCACGGGCAATTCGTTTTTTTGGAGGCCTGTTTCAGAGGGGGATGAAAGTAGCAGCAAACTTTTTCATAAGAAATGCGCGCCTAACTATTTTTTTGCGCATTAATGAATGGCCATATTTGAATAGAACAACACACCAGAGTAATAGGAATCATGATGAGAGCTTCGCTGGGCAGTGTCTTTCTAAAATCAGATAACATGTTGACGCCAATTACCAAATTTTTCTTCCACGTAAAATGCAATGCCTCTCATAGCTAAATACTAAAGGAATGTTAAATGTTTAGCGAGGCATCATACACAACTTCGCGCGTTGAATTTGCAGATATTCTTTTTTTAGTCAAAATTTACCGATAGACACGGCGCATATATGCATTGCAAAACCTAGTAGACCCCTTTAACGCTACTTAGCTTGCGATATCCAAGCCGCAAAATTTCTCGACTCACACGCTTTTGAAGAAGAAACTGTGGTTAAGGTATGGCAGCTGAAAGAAGCCGACGTATTCTTCAATACGTACGGCTCGAGCCACCCATGCCCCAAGCATACACGAAGGGAACGAGCGCGCGCGGCAGCCGAGCGAGCCGGAGCGAGCGGCGTCCTGGCCGTGACGTCACTCACGAGAGGGCGCCACTCCTAATTCTCGGGGCTAATACTTAGCGTTCCATCAACAAGAGCGCGACGTATGCAGCACTCTTTCTGCTAAGCAGCTGGTTCGTTCATGCTCAAATCTAACACAGATGCAGCATTCTTCAGCGAATTTGGTTAATTCACAGTTTTGCAGACGATACTTGCCAGTCTTCTCAACAATAAATCGGAGTTGACGTCGTCTACGGCGACGCCATTCACACGCTTCTTATGCAGCGGAACGGTAGGACCATGTCTCACGGTTACGTCAAAAACACGGTGCAAACTAGCCATGATAGATGGCGCCACAGTTTCGTTGCAGTGGATTCAAAAAGTTTTGAGGGGAGTCACCACAGATGACATTCACGCAGATTTATTGTTGACAAAACGAGTGAGGGGGGTAATTCTCGCAAACGGTACATTCGACTATACTCACTGCGAAATGCTACCTTTATGTAAAATTTGAATGCGAACGGGCCAGGGGTTTAGCGGAAATGTTTATGTATACTTTACACTGCTGTTTGCGCGATCCTCTGCAGAGAAGACGGTGCCTCAGCTCTTTCTATTATGTTCGTTGCTAAAGCATTCTATTCGTTAATGAATTACGTTTGGGTGGATGCCAGTTTACGCAAATGTCACATGCAAAAATAGTGAGCTCTGTAGTTTCTCAATGCGAGAGGAGAAAGGCTTAGTGATTTCATTTATCTATTCAGCCTTCCGCTAAAAGCAAATATCTCGTTACATCGTTTGCATAATATGCAATGAAATGAGGGGGGTGTATAAAAGCGAAAACTAAGCCTAGCTCTCCTTATCGAAACAAACTCGTGGCAGCCTGAATTTAACTGAGTGCCTCTTATCGCTCAGCTTCGCACCGGTTACGTCAATGCCAACTGGCGAGATCTGCTGGGAGGTTGCAGTCTCTCGCCAGTGGCCGGTGGGATCGCTCCATCTCTGGGCGTCATCAAAAGTAAGCCACCGTACACGACAGGGCAGGTTATTCGATTTGTCTTTGACCGATAGCGGTGCGCCCAGTGATCGCTCAGGCGTGCCCTGCCGGCATCCAGATCCATGACCACTCTGTCATGTACTCGGCGGCTGCTCTAAGAAATACGCCAGAACACCTATTAAGGAAGCAGCACGTGTCTTCTTTGTTTCAGCCACAAATGTCTACTTCAGCTTACTGCGACGACGTACATAAAGTCCGGATACATAAAGATAAAAAGTCCGGATTGAGTTTTCTCCGTGGGCAGTTGCGTGCACGCAACTGTGCTGAAGTTTGTTTCGGAATGGGAACTCTATTGGAAATATTTATCTGCGCTTTGTCTTCGAAAAGCGGATTAGGATATGTGCGAGCGTACGTGCTTGTGCTAATTTTGCATTCCAGCTATATTACCCTGCGGTGGGATTCGAACCGCGATCCTCCCTGCCAAGTCGGACGCCTAAGCACGACTGTGGTAAAGGAGAATCGCGAGCGCCGCCCATAAAAGCAGTCATTTCTCTCTCTAGAGCCTATATGACAGATATCCTGGACAGCAAAAGCGCAGTCACCATGCCTCCGTTGACAGCCAAGACCACTGAAAGGCCTGAGGCAATTTAAGCCAATGCCCCGCAAAGCCTAAGTGGCGGAGAGTGCGTGCGAGTTGCTGTCCACTCAGCTTGGTAAATGCATGCATTATAGTTCTGGGAAGCAAGTGAAGTCACACTTCGCCCTCCTCGCGATAGAGCGTAAAGGCTTGACATATTGCCCCCCCCCCCCCCCCCTTAGAGTCTTAGAGTCAGCCTTTTTTCTTTTCTCGTCACTAGACGAATACTTGCAGGCATGGTTTCTTTTGAATAATACAGATGCATTAACTCCAGGCTATATCACTGCGAAATTAGCCGGCGGTGCCAACTCCGCCGCTTTCTTTACCAAGACCATTAGCTCGGTCGAAGCGCTCGCGCTGGCAGCAAGCCAAGGCGTCCGTCTCGTTTGTCCATTTGGGTATAGAAAAATTACCGACTCGTCTTGCGTAGCGGCGTGTATTCGCCAAGAGCCACTTTCTGAAGGCCATTACACCACTTTGACGCCACATCCGCGAGATCAGTGGTTGAAATTTCAGCCACTCAATTACGAAAGCTGCTTCCTCTGTCTGTGCACTACCCCTAAACTAATAAATACCAGAGAGAGAGAGAGAGCTAGACGGAGATTGATTGCGAGAGAAGAGGAAAAGCTTCTTGACCCCACCGAAAAAGACGTCTCTCTCGAGTGGAGTAAAGCCTCTTTATAGAAACCGCGGACCGGGTGGCCCTTATGTACCTTCCATCACCCAAGGTGGTCCAACACCTGATGACCTAGTGCCTGCCGCTGCAGCTTCTACAGCTGACATTCACCACCTGTTGTGGTTCTGCGCGGGAACGAGGGGTATTCGAGAGAAGACCCGAAGTGCTGCCAAACTATGAACGGATCAGACGGACAGCTATAGGCGTTGGTTCACGTATACATAAGTTCGCTAAGCTACGGATGCAATTTCTACACGAGGAGGGCCTCCAGCTTTTTATTTAACTACACAGCTAGACTGAAGCTGTGCCGTTGTCCCGGACTAGATCTCAGAACCAGTATGTATTTTCCTCTAACTGCTAAGATTCCTTTATAAGGAACGTGTATGGTCTTCTTTTGTAGCTTCGTCCTACGTCTGGGTGGATGAGAATTCTGCATTTTAGAAGAGTGAACTGCAGGGCTAGTTGGTTATCCCACATAACAAACGAGTTTTGCGCCAAGGTCACACGCAGAAGAAAAGAGACAGCACAAGCGCCCGTGTTGTCTCCTTTCTTGCGTGTGTGGTCACGGCGCAAAACTCGTTTATTGGGTGATAATTCTGCCTTTCGCCAATTAAACTTGTCCCCTTAAGCCCGGGAGCACTAAGACTAAATGTATCGGCGATACAATATCACAGCATATGCAACACAACATATCGTAGCATGCAATATCATACCGAAAAGAAGCTGTGTGCATCAGAAAGATGCCAGCAGGATTTATCCAAGCAACATTTTACAGCGAAGCTGTTTATGGCTAGGGTTCCATAGATTCCACGTGTTCGTCAACATACCTGCGTGTGCAATAACTCAGCTCCCAAATATTATGCAAAATCGCCTCATTCTGTGGAAAAGCTTATACGTCTCATCACTTAGATCTGCATTTTCAGTAGATTAGTTATCAATAGGCACCATTTTCAAGACAAGTAAACTCTCAGAAAGACATTATTATCATTTTTTTTGCTTGATTGCTAACGGAGGCATGAGCCATTCATTTTCTTACGGGACAGACAAATTTCTCGTTGGGTAAGCCCAGAAATGCTTACGCATTTAATAACAGAAGGGGGACGAGAATGCGTGTGTGAACGACCTATCGTGGCAATGACCTCTGATGATGACAATAAATGTATATCCAAGTGATGAGACGTATAAGCTTTTGCATAGAATGAAGCGAATGATGCGAACATGGTCCTACTAAGACCACCGACTAAGGCACAGCGGTCAAGAAAAGGTGTGTCTGGATGTTCGTGTGCCGCCGATCAAGACCGCCGATCAAAAAAAGAAGGTGCGTGTGCCCATGTATTGGGGGTTAATTTCGACTGGCCCCCAACAGAATGAATTGGCCCCCCAATTTTTCTTTCGCTGATATTTCAGTATTTATCTTTTTACCTATAATTTCTCATATTTCATTGTTTTTCATATCATACACTTCAGTTATTGCATTATTCTTCAAGCGCGCACCCTCCCAGTTCAAGTACCCTATAACACCTAGCTTCTTGGCCATTCCCTCCCTAATATTCTTTAAAGTGCCCCTAAATCTAACTACAGGAGCTTTTTTTGCATTTCGCTGTCACCAAAATATTGCCATCTCGACCAGGATTGAAGCAGTGACCTCGAGCTCAGCAAAGCAGTGCCATAGCCATTTATACTGTCGGAGTTGGTCTAACAAATAAAAAAAAAGGCCAGGTGACAGCACGACGTTGGGCAGTTAGCTATGGTAAGTCAACCTCCTCTGAGGTCGGCACTCCTTTCCTTTGGAGCACCATCAGCGCTTTGACTCCTGGGAAATAGTTTATAAGGTATTGTTTGGTTCACGGTAGCTCTTAGTGACGCCCTTGTCACGATCTGCCTTAAGCAATGACGTCGCCTGCTCTCCGCCAACTCCTCGCCGTACTCTCCACGGTCTCGGCGGTTAGAAGTTACCACTTGCTTATCACGTGGTGAAGTCCTATTTCGCATGTGCCGTTTCCTTATATTCTTTTCTAACTAAGTTTCAAAATTATCACATGACGCTCCCTCCTATATATAGTCCATTTTCTTCGTGAAATAATGTCGCTTGTCGCAGTAAATGAGCTCCGAACCGCAGTTTTTTTTTTCTTTCTTTTTTTGTGTCTTTTAAAAGAGAGAGGGCTCCAGAACTGGGGCTAGCAGCATTGTCCACTTTTTTTACTCAGAACAGGTGTTCAACGAATCTACATCAGCTACCGACCAGCTCAATAAACATCTAAACAACCACACAGCTTTCTTCTCCGCTGCCGTGCACTATTATCAACCTCCATATACCTGTTCTTCTCCATTCATCCCGTTACTTCCTCCTCCTCCTCTTTGTCCCTTTCAAAGTGTCAGTAAACGGGCTTTTTTGCTATCTATATCTTTACAAGAACGCAACCGCAGCGCTCGGAAATTGAAACCGCTCGATGGCTTGTGCTAGTCATTTTACTCGCATATGGTCATACAAACTTACGTTTTCTTTAAGCCCCGCCACCGCCAGCTGATATCCAAGGATACATCAGAACTCTAATTAAAACCTATCAGAATGATTATTTCATGGTCAAAGCGTAATTAAATAGGAAGGGCTGAAGGGGTGACCTGGGAGATTGTCTCACAACAGATTGAATTGCTTTCTTTCTTATATCGTAAAGCAGAATTGGGACGCGGGGAGGAGGGGTAGTAATATTGCCGCGACTTTCAATCTTATCGAACAAGCCCAACAAGAAATAATGCACAAGAATAAACAGGCTTCTGACAGAGGCGTGGGAGGACGCATCATGGCTTCTCGGTGTGAGAGCATTGCGACGTAACGAAATATAGGAGCAAGAAATTTAAGGACGAAACAAAAGCGCGCCAAACCGGCCTTCCCTTCAGGCAATTTGGGGATTTCGGGGGAGAGGAGGGGAGGCTCCTCGGCTTCCGGAAAAGATTTTCACTAAATCAGATTACTGCGCGAGAACTTCGTCGGGGAGTAATCGGAAGCGCGACAGAACCTCATCCGCTTTGGTCGCGAGCGAGTGTGTGCTTCGACAGCTTGACGGGGACTCGTTAATGCCGCAATCGGCTTGCTTCCCGGCGACGCTCCGATTTCTTTGTTTCCAATGGCTCGTTGCGAACCGTTGCAGCTTTTGATACAGTCTCGTCTCTGCTGCGCCGCGTGTGCCGGATTTCGCGCCCAAACCGGCCGCGCCCTCTCTCACTTACTAGCTTTGCCCGAAGACGTGAGAGTTGATTTCGGCACCCGCGTAACGAAGCACTGAGCTGTAGAATTCTGCACGTGTCCTGAACAAAACACGAGCCTCTCCAACACTAAGCCAAGTATACCGAGTGCAGGGATTAAATGTGTCGTCATGCATGTTCTAAAAATTTAGGGCAGAGTCGCGAGAACATACCTACACTTAGAGCTCAAGGCGGGCGACGTGAACAACTTTGGCAATGCCTGCAAGTCCAAAGAAAGACGTCGATCAAAAAATTACAGCTAAAGGAAACTCTGCACGCAAGCCTCCATCGGGGGGCGTTTCTAGAAAGGCCCAAAGGGCTGCGAAAGTGTCCCGTATACGTCCTGTTGGATTTCCTACGCGACACTGGACCACTCGCGAATCGACAGGGCGTTCAATCGGAGCCATTGCCTGCGATAACTGCCACGTTTGACAGAGCCACAACGCCGCCTTTTGTCAGTGCAGAAGACATGTGAGCGCTTTCTATCGCCCCCGTTTTAGTCCGTTTTCGACTACTCTCGGTCTTCATCGTTTCGTTCAGCAAGCACTGTTAATCTACATATTTACCGATGAGGCGTCCTCACCTTCTCGCTTATTAATGCTAAGCATTCTTTATCTCAGTCAGCACCCTTGCGTCTGCTTTTTTCTTGCCTGCCATGTTTCGCAGAGTCGCGCGGTTAGAGGACACGCAGCAAGTCCGGAGCGAGAACGGATGTGCAGTCGACGTCGTAACAGTAGCGATGTTGTTCCTACAAAATGGAATAACTTTCGTTGACTATTTCGCCCCCTACCGTGGGTGGTGGCCGGTGGTTGGACTTTCAGGGCCGATTTGGACTTTCAGCCGAGTTGCGGGCGCCAACTAGTGGGTGACTGCGTAAGAATTACAAACAAGCTCCACCCGCAAAAACGCAGTGCATTCACCTACCCATCCCACCTACCCACTTACATGAAAGGCAGGGAAGCCTACTGGAGTCCGCTCACAGTTTAATGACTGCTCTGGTAAGGTAAATGCTGGGCTGATTGGAAAATAAAAAAGCTCGTTGTTTCGACCTAAAATGTCAGCTTAGGCCTGAGCAGTGATATCAGAATCACCCATAACATTTTCTTAGACGTTCAGGTTTCGTCCTGAAAGACTATAGTCTGTACGAAGAAAATAGCCGTTTTAAACATGCCAGACCGCTTGACGTCAGCCAACTAAGCGAACCTAATTGACACGAAGACCTGTGAATTTTTTTTTTCTTGTTAGACAGCATACATGTAACCTTTTAATTCTTAGGTTGTCACCAACTATAGCTCTCTCAGAGGCGCATGGTGTCACACGTCTGAAGGTCTGAAAGCTATAGTGCAGCGTTCGGAAAAGACAAACCTCTCACCCCCCCCCCTTCCCCACTTGTTCAATCATGTTTTCTTTTCGTTTCTCTTTTTTTTCTAGTCTCCTCCTCTTCCAGTCTTCCAATTTCCTCTTTTGTTCATGATTTAATGACAATTAGAGGTCATGCGGTGGATAGACTCGATCAGGCCGCTATAACGAAAAGGTATATGTATTTAAAAACAAGGAGAGGAAGCGAATGATTATGTTGCACGCATTTATCGGTGTCTCTGTCGAGTTCTTTCTTCTTCCTCTGTCTTTCTTTTTTCTAAGCCGCCGAACCTTTGTCTTCTTCCTTGCGAATGATGACCAACAAACTTCTTGAATAAAATTCATCCGTTCAGGCCTATAGCATCTATCCCATACATGTGCACGTTGCTGCAAATACTGCTTTTTACAGCGAAGCTGTATAGCTCTACCTCCCAAAGGGTTGGTCGTGTCTGTAGGAAAAAAAAAGCTCAGGAGGAGCGCGCCACATGCGCCACTGGGTTCCTTGCAGCACCAGCAGATGGTGCTCGCCTCCGCGAATCCGCGGCAGCGGCAGCGCCGGCCATGCGGGGGACCGAAAAGAAAGAACCAGAAAGTTCGCCTTCGCGCATAGCGTTCGCCGCAAGCGTATCCCGGTAAAGATTACGGTTGCATAAAGCTGTAGTTGCCGTGTGGCGTCAACTGTGGCCAACGAAGCAGAGAGTGACTTAACTACACTTTCGTATGTGGAAGGAGAACCCGTCTAGCGAGTGATTTGTGTTGTGGCAGCGCTATGCGAAGGCGACGTGTAGTGGAAACTACTGAAGAGCAGCGTGCATACGAGGCGCGGTGAAAGTGTGGGCAAGTGCATTTCTCTTCTCTCTAATCCCGTCTTTGTAGGTAGACGAAGTAGCGACGCAAGCCAAGTCGCGGGTTGTTGAAACGTCTTAGGCTAGCAATTAGGACAAGTGCACGTGAATGTCGCCATGTCAATGATTTCAAGCTACGTCGCAATGGCTAACCGTTCTAGTTGTCGTTTACAGCTCCCCTGTCAAACCGCCTTCACAGCGTGGACGGGTTACCAATGTTTCTTTTGTCTGTGGATGTACGAAACAAATTTATTTACACATGAAAGGAAAAAGAAATATTGGCACTCGAGCCTCACTGCACGCATTTGTTCGTACGGGCGTGCGCGCGTGCGACACTTACGCGATATTACGAAACAATTTTTCCTAATCACGGATTATCCCTGTCGGTCTTACAACAGCCAACACTTTCGGCGTTGAAGGGCGCGCCGATGGCAAAAGCGACAGGCAAGCGCTTATCACCCCACGCAGCAAAGTCAGGCTCGTGCACTGCAAACACACCAATAGAAGTGCCAGCGTAAGCGCAAGCTCGCCCGTAATGAGATGCAACAGCTCGCCATGATTGGAGGGCTGTGCAGAGCTTTTTCTCTCGACCGATCTCGCGCGGCCCCATTGCATATGCATGCTTCATTTTATCCAGCGGTTATACAACAGTGTGCAAACGCCGGTGAAAGGACGGTGTTCGCGGCGTAAGCCGAAAACGGTGAAAAGGATTGCCGAAGATGCGACAGGCACGGATCGTCCACTCACGTTTTTTTATTTATTTTTATATTTATGTATATATATGACTGATGCACGGAAGACGTGAGCTGTTTTTTAGCATAGCTTGTGTTCCACTGAGCGATATCTTGGCGTCATTGTCGATGATTACATTGATCTCTATGTTCGCCGTGTCGCGCAACGCCCTTGAATTATACGACTCCGTGTAACTATATGATAATGATGTTGGAGCCTTTAGCAAAATCCGCTTGAATACTTCGGAAGTCGGGGTAAATTTAGCCTAAATTATGGCGTTCTCGGCGATATTGTGATCACAGTGTGAATCCTGGCACTCCCCTGTATCAAACAAGGCGCAGCCAACCGCAGAATTTCACTGACGGCAGAGCTGAAGAAACGTTCAACTTTCGAGTAGTTTGGGACTGTAGCAGTAAAATCGCGCAACGTTACATTGTTCGCATGTGTTAGTATACACGCTGGAAATCCTAAAGTATAAACCCCATGCAAGCGATCTTGCAGGCGACAGCTACAAGCGACGCGATGGAGAAGGCTGTCGCGTTCGCTCGTCGCCTACAAGTCGTACCCCATGCGAGCGACGACTTCGAGCGACGTTTCCCCAGTGTTGCCGGTATGAGGGCAGCAATATAGGCGCCGAAACTAGCGTGACGCGCGCTTTATTAACTTAAGTTGACGTGTTTTACTGTAAAAAGCAGCATAAAGTATTTCTGAAGGTCTTGCAGTAGGTTCTCATTTTTGCACGTATAAAAATTCAATCGTTTGCTCGTTCCGTGTGACAAACGGAAGTGCTTGAGTTTCGTACATCCAGTTCCGGCTTCGCGCTATTGGCTAGTCGCTCATGGCACTTCCGGGCGACGAGCGACGAATTCTAGACTTGCAGAACCGAGCGATCGCGCGACAAGACCGAGCGATCTGTTCACGCGACGGTCCGATCCGTCGCTCGAAGCCGTCGCTCGTCGCTGTCGCGCACAAAATCGCGCTCATGGGGTTTAGCCTTAATACCAATCTGCGTTCCGAGGCTGCGGAAATTTTCAGCTTTTTCTCAAGTGCCGCGGACCGCGAAGTTTTGCTGTTGACAGTATGCTAATGCCACTAACTATCCGCCTATCCGTATTGGGAATAACTATCCGTATTGGAAATAAAATAATGCCACCTGCATGAAGAAGCAGCACCTTCACCACCACCATCCCTACCATTTGTCCCGTGTATTTATGACGTAATGCCAGTGAAACCCCTTAAATAAATTAATCATATGATATAAACCGATGAATAAAATGACTTTCAAGAAACCAATTATATGTCCCAGTTCACGTCCACTCTATATTCCGCGGTTCTGATAAGCGTTAACTGAAACACTATTGCATTTCGCCGCATATTTTGATTGCATCTTTCTCGAAAGTGGTGCTAAGCGCAGGATTTCTGCTAAATCGATAATACTATTGCTTAAAAGATATTGCGCGACATAAAAAACGACACGGACGTGAAAGAAGACGACGTCGTCTTCTTTCACGTCCGTGTCGTTTTTTATGTCGCGCAATATCTTTTAAGCAATGGATTACCAACTTGCCTGGAATGCTGCTCTCGATAATACTAGATTACTGCCCCGCTTCAATTAAGCAATTCTCGCACGTCCTCTAAAGTAATTACGAAGCTGGTGAGTAAAATATGGTTAATTAACTAAGATCCCCCGGCAATCTGTCTTGTAAGTGGTGTCCACCTCTTGTAGTAATCCCGCTGACGCGATAAAATTGTCGTATTTGTCAAAGAAGTTGTCCAGTAAGTCTGTTTTCATTAAATAGCATAACCTTGTTTATACATGCCTTCTTTCTCTCTCTTCCTATACCCTTGCCTCGTGCCACCGAAGAAAAGATGGCACAGCCTGTGACGTCAAATGCACGTAGCAGAAAACTTGTTATTGTTACATCCTGATACATGATGACGATGTCTTATGGATTTTTATTGGCGCAAGGGCCAGATATGGTCAAATAGCGTGAAGCGCTCTTTGCTGCAGTTAGAGCAAGGTATTGCTACAGTTATTAATCATAACCTGCGCTGTGCTCAGGTAAACGTCCCTGCGCAAGCAATATAATGCAAGGCACAAAAATCTGTAATGTTTAGGCTCCGTTAATCAACCACTCGATTTCGTTACCCATAACATACATTTGTGCGTCCTCGGATATCAATATTCTAATATTAAGCCGATAGCACCTAATTTGCTGGGATCTCAGTTCGTGTGCATTTGCCCTCGCTTAAACTCCATGAATAGAGTCATTACAAGTTCATAAATGTAACTGTTTGCTGTCCTTACATAGTTGCTAACAGTCCTCTAAAACATGCTTCAGTGCTGCAACAAATCGGCAAAAAAAAACTTGATTAGTTAAAAAGCTAAACGCTGTTTATGGCTTTACAAGATCAACGTCTGGGGACAATCAAATCTCGCGCGGCTGAGAATCAAAAAGCAACTTCATCGGTCCGAAGCCCCGTGCTGCCATCTTGCCTGAAATTACCAAAGCGCTGTTCCACGTCGTAGCTCTTTCTCCTCCCCTTCCCGCCCTCTCCCAACCTTCTGTGGTGGAACCATAGCCCCACCTTGCGACTGAACATTCAAGTAACTTTTTATTGATTGCCGCCAAGAGATGGCGCACGGATGATCCGCTAGTTTTTCAAGGCATGAACTCTTTATTATACAAAGTTTTGTGCCTATGGATTAACGCTTCAGGGCAATTACTTGTTCTTGCTCCTATATAATTGTCACATTTGCTGTGACCCGTGTGGTTCAACGTGGCTCATTGACGCTCTAATTATATCGACGAGGCCGATGAGAAATATTTGCTTCTCCGTAGTATACGAGTTTCCAAGGTAAACTACACAGTATCGATTTGAGCACTGCGTGTTACGTTTGCGACTGGTTTATTCACTTGCTACAAACAATGAGATTGACTCATTCGATTCTGAAAGTTCGATTGTAGAGCTACCAGCACATTGTAAGTTCGCGCGCAAGTAAATGATGAAAGAAACGACCGAATGATGGCAGCAGCGTTCTGTTAGGTATGCCTGGAGTGGTTGTGAGCAATGCTTGTTTGTTTGCTTGCTTGCTCTTTATACGCTCCTAAGTGAGGTTGAAGCTTCTAAGGATGTTATATGAAACTTAAAAGGCTGGTTGGTGCTTAAGGCATACTCACGGGCCTTCTTCATCTAATTTCAAGATAAGGAGCCTGAACCGAAATTGGCGCAGAGGGAGTTGAACACTGCAACTCTTGGTAGCAGAATTTCGAAATATTTCCATCTGCTTAATTGCTGAAAATTGCTCAGTTACAAAGAATTTGAAGCATGAAGCCGTCAACTCCATAACCTGACACCAACAACATTGTGTACAAACTGTATAATGTTTGCCTGAAAACGGTACAATGTTTAAATTAGTTTTGCAAATGTCCGACTCTCAAAGTAGTGGTATACACTTCTCTGCGCCAACTATTCGTGGATAGATATTATACTCTATGAATGGCCTGCACAGTGATACAGCTCATAATATTGGGACACAAGTTTTCGTAGCAGAGGTACGAAGTTTAAACTTGAAGCTTCTTCAAGTTTCCCGGTATTCCGTAAACGCAGTAGAATCATACGTATAATAAATATTGTTGTGTGCGTCTCTCGTAAGGTGAGCACGGTCTTCCCGACGAAGAAAAACTTGCCCCTATCTCAAGCTGTCAGTTACATCAGTCACCGCTGAAGTTCTTGTTGTTATATCCACGTGAATAGTCTTTGGTATAATTGCGGCTCCATTCGCGTAGCAATATAACTGCCCGTGACATGTGGTCGAAACATTTTGTCCAGACGTAAGAAGAGAGCCGTATGAAGCGCTCCGTACTAATAGTCGCTTGGTTCGCTCTAAGGCAAAGCTGAACAATTTTTGACCCCACGTCACCGATTTGAAAGCGGTGCCGGCGCTAGTTTTACCTTGGTACGTCCATTGCTCCTAGAGATGCCTGACCCAATTCGATACCTGCGCCAGCCGGTGTATTCGCACCTAGTCGTGTCATTAACAATGCAACAAACAGGAACCCGGCCACTGACCCGTTTGCGAATGATGCTCGCTAAGCGCGGAAATCTAAGCGGCGCGTAGCGCTGTCACCCCTTCGAATATAGCTGTATTGGTCCGAGGGTTAATGGCATTGTGGCCACTGCTTAGAAATGATGAGCCACAAGGCTTGTTGATGAGAGAGCCAACGCCATTGTGAGGTAATGCTGGGAAACGGCGAAGGCGGTGCCGAGCGTAGTATGAGCCTGCGCTATACTCATAGGGTCACTAAATGGCAATGCCTAGTTGAGCTATAGATCTCTCTAACAGCTGCAATATGATGCCAAATTGGACAGTGTTACCGTGAAAGAAACTTTGATAATCCAGAAAGGACGTAGAACAAAGGTTACGAGGTACTTTGGTCTCCTCACATGCACTGAATGCAAAATCAGTATGACTCTTCCGCGCGATACTTTTCACTCGGTCATGTGTTCGAATCCGGACAAGTCAGTTCTGAGGGTGGGCCACCCAAATTTCGGGGGTAGGTCAAGTCGATTTTGGGATTGGATCAGGTCGGTTTTGAAAGTGGGCCAACTCAATTTTCGAATTGGGCAAAGCTAGTTCCGGGAGTGGGCCAGAGCCGTTTTCAGTGGGGGTCAACTCAATTTTCGAATTGGGCAAATCAATTTTGGGGGTGGGCATCCCAAATTCTGGGGGTGGGCCAAGCCATATTTGTAAGTGGCCCAGGTCGATTTCGAATGTGGGTCAAAGAAATTTTTCAATTGGGCCGCCCTTTTGGGGGTGGGCCACCCAAATTCTGGTGGATTGCGTGGGGGGATTTCGTGGACCGTGGGATTTCGCAGTGTGAGCCGCAGCAGCTTCAGCGCCGGAAACGTGACGTTATCACTAGCTCCCGTGGCTTTTGGTACCATCGTATGTAAACACCGGAACCCTGAGTTTCCGCTTCATGGAGCGTATAATGCTTTCGCATTAATAAAAACGAGGGGCGACGGTATAAATTCAAATGCCAGCATCCTATTTTCCCGTGACATCACAATTTATTTCGTTTAGTTTAGTACGATTCACTGTTGGGCTAGTTGGGAGGTAATGCATTGTGAATCATGCGCTGAGTGGAAAAAAAATTGCATGAAAAGAAAAGAAGCAGGCATCTGTCCTTTAAGCATGACATGCTTTTCGCTCCCCTTGTCCGCGACTTTCAAGAGACCTCGAGTCAAGATCCTGAGCCGTTATCCGGACCCTCAAAACGAGAATAGACCGAGAACGTTCGGGAATCGTTGTGAGAGCGAAACGAGATCACCCGGGCCACCAGTCAAAACTTAAGAAAATGCGGCCTTTGGCCCTCAGCCCTTTGTACAGGACCGCATTACATACGCTAGCTACTGCCCAAACGGGTTACAAAACATATTGTTTTCGGGTTCTTCCTAGTGCTTGTTCACGTAACAGTTCTGCGCAAACCTGCCAGACAGAGAAAAGTAATTAACGAAGGTGAAATCAGACATCCACCCAAACGTAGCAAATTGCTACAAAGGAAACCCATACGGGTTCCTCGAAAGAAAAGGCCTCGAGGTTGAAGAAAAATTCGACCTGATCCGAGACTCGAACCCGGGACCACCGCCTTTTCGGGGCAGCCGCTCTACAATTTGAGCTAACCAATCTATTGGAACAATCTATTTCTTCGATAGAAAAGTGGTGTTATGATTGTAGTATGGATATTAACACACAGAAAACAGTTCTTCTTAGAATAACTCGCAAAAGACATATCAGTTGATTTCAGTATCGCTTGCACAACTGTCATATTTCCGAAGTTTCTAAATATAAATGTATTGGTGTGGCTATTACCAACAAATTCTCATGGAGTACCCACATATCAAATAGTTCTTCATCAGCTTTCGCGAAACTTTGTTTTCTCACGCATAAACTCAACGATGATTCGTCAGATCTTAAACTTCTAGTTCACAACACATATATCAGATCTAAAATTACGCTTCGATCATCTCAGACCCTCCTACCAACAAAGATATTTATTGCCATGAACAAACAAGGAGAAAAGCTGTGAGGTTCATCTTTGCTAAATGTAAAAGAACAGACTCTCCTACAAACCTTATGACAGCCAACAACATTCCACCCTAGAAACCCGCAGGAACATGACTCGTCTACTGTTCCTATATAAATTTAAAGCCTCAGCCCATCGTTGTGTGTGAAACGATCCAGCATTAGACGAACACGTCATAGCCGCAACCATTCTCTTCAGCCAATTTTTGCAAAAACAAAATCTTTTATGCACAATTCTTATACAAGGACAATTTCTGGCTGGAATTGCCTTCCCCAGAAAGCTTAGTTACATCATCAAACTTCGACCAGGCACTGCATCAATATCTATTTGACGTAATAGTTCTGCGGAAACGTGCAAGGTGCAGGGAAGTAATTAATAGGTCTTAGCAATTGCTATGATTGGGTGGATGTCTCATTTTCCTATTAATAATATCTATTTGGTTGATGGTGGGATACGTTGGTTTTATTATTATTTTTATGCCTTCGTTACCATGATGTTCAGATGCACAGATAATGCATAGGTGTATAGATGTATATGTTTTTGCCTTTACGTTACCTCTGCTTGTATTGCGGGTGACTTGTACTTTCATGCGCTTGCTTTTATGCTATTTTTATGTATGTCACTCCTGCTTGGGGCAAAATGCTGACCTGCACTATATTGAGCTTAAAAATAATAAAATAAATAAATTTGTGTCACGGACTGTAAAAGCTTCTTCTGCGATCGACGTTCTCTATCAGAAAGCACGCCTACCAACATTATACTTTGTAGATTCCACATCATAACTGTTCAAAACATTGACATGTCTCTAAGACGATGGCAATATGTATTTATTGCGAACCCAAATTCCTTCTTTTTTTCTTCTTTGCCCTTATTGGTCACGATTCTGAACTCCCCGGATGGTTTTTTTACAGAGGTAATTGGAACCTTAAAATCTCCTAACCTAAACTGTAACTCCCAGCAAAAGTATCAAATCAGAATCTTAAAATCGAATTTGATGAATAAGATACAAAATTCATCAATTGATTCAAATATTAAGATAGCGGGTTGCGCGATTCTCTTGTCTTCGTGCGGCCTGGCAACATAACAGCTACAGATGCTTCAATGCGAGGAAAAGGCTGGGCTATGTATTTTCTCCCTTTCGCTTTGCTGGTCGTTTTCTTGGAGATATAAATTTCACTCCCGTTTTTGAAGCCGAGCTTTTGACGATTATTCTTGCGCTGCGCATGGCCCCTTTAAATGTATTCACTGTTGTTATCACAGATTATCTTCAGTTTGTTCTTCACTTACTGTTTCAGCAAAATCACTAATGTTAGAAGCAGTGGCGTAGCCAGAAATTTCGTTCGTGGGGGGCTCACTTTGCAGCTTGGCCTCCTCCTTATAGAACTAGCCGAGGGATCACAAATATATATATATATATATATATATATATATATATATATATATATATATATATATATATATATATATATATATATATATATATATATATATATATATATATATATATATATATATATATATATATATATATATATATATATATATATATATATATATATATGTCATTCAACAAACTTGTTTACATTTTCGTACATATGCAATGACCAGGAGAAAATCTCAATGACGCTTTCCTTTGTGAGAATGTACTGCGCAGGAGAAGCTGTCACCGGTTTTGTATTGCGAGTAATTGCTGCGAAATTATAGTCGCAACAGAGAGCACATATAAAAAGCAGGAGTTCTGCAACATATACGAGGGCGAGTCAAATGAAAGTGAGCCATTGCGAATATATGACAAACGAGGTACTTTATTTAAAAGATGTCACCATGAGTATTTAGACACTTGTCCTACTAACGAGTCGCGTAATTCCCGTCTCATAAAACTCCTTGGGTTGCTGCCTCAAAAATCTGTAAATGACTACACGTCATCTTCAGAGACGAATCTCGTTCCCTTGAACAGTTTTATTAAATTTTACCAAATGTGGAAGACGCAAGGCAACATGTCTGGGCTGCATGAGGGATGTTGCAGCGTTTCCCACTTGAACTTTGCCAGTTTTGTATTAACCACATCAGCGACGTGGGAACGGCCAATGTCGTGAAGCAAGATGTTCCGAATGCTCAATTTTCCACGTCGTTTGTTCTTGATTGCCACACGCAGCCGATCCGACCTTTCACAATATCTGAAACGATTTAGAGTCTCTCCAGGTTTAGAAAATTCGATCAACAATGGCCCCTAACGATCTAAAAAGAAGTCGACACTTTTCCGGCAGAAATGACGGCCTTTGTTTTCCATGGGAGCGGCGAATTCAAATGTTTCCACTGTAAGCTTTGCGGTAGTGTTTCAGGCTAGTAGTAGCGGCACCATGAGTCATCCCCGGTCACAATTGCAGACAAAAAGTCGTCACCTTCATCTGGGGTTCTTTGACGTGCACTTAAATCTAAGTACACGGGTGTTTTCGCATTTCACCACCATCGAAATGGAGCCACCATGACCGGGATTCGATCCCGCGACCTCGTGCTCAGCAGCCCAACACCATAGCCACTGAGCAACCACGGCCTTTTTAATTGTGTTGAGGGTGATTGCACGGTGACTTTGGCCCGGCCATGGATCGTCTTTGTAACTTTCATGTCCTTCTTTGAACAGTTTGCTACAATGCTTCACAGTGGCCAATGGAACGCAATGTTCAACGCATACGGCAGCCATACGGCGAATAATTTCTTTTTGGGAAACATCTTCATTTGTCAAAAACATCACGACACGAAGCTGTTCAACTTTTGGAGTGACCATTATGTCACGCAACCGTGTTCAACCCAGTGTATGAGAGCATTAAATAACATTTAACCTCACCTCTGCATGTCACTTGTAAATGAGATGCGTACGTTCTACGCGCATGCCTCGAAAATAATGAACCAAACCATTATTGCGCGGGGCGGGTTGTCTCATTTGACTCGCCTTCGTACATTATAAATGCGAAGATACAGCTTGATACAGGGCAAGAAATTGTCACTGGAAACAAAGTTCACTGCGCATATGCACAAAACCTCGCAACAAGATATTTAAATATGCGCATAAGTCACCAATAAATGTACGTACCTAAGAAAAATTCGCTATATATAATGCGTCAAAGAAGGCAAATAAACAGGTTGCGCAACCGCAGATTCACAGAACACAGCACCCCCCCTCCCTTCACTCCCAAAATGTATCGCGTGCGACGGAAGGCGGCGCGCTTCCTCCCCGCTTTTCTCCCTTGCGCACACAAGCCTGAGCCACCATCGTCGGCTCACCCACTGCCCCCCCCCCTCCACGCGGCGCGCAGTCACGATGTTATCGCCTTTGGCGTTTATTTATACGGAACATGAGGGCAACGGCAGGAATGACCCTGGAGTCTTCATATAGCTGCTATTGCAATAATATAATAGCATCCGGCAACTGAAGCGTCCCGTGCCCCATTACTCTCCGCAAAAGAAGTAACAAAATCGAACTTTCGCCATGCGACAATTCGCTGCGCCGCAACAATGTCTTCTTTTTTTCTTTTGTGGGGCGGGGGGCGGCGAAATAGAATAACACAATGGAAAGCATGTTGGCTACAATCGAATGCCTACTTTGGGCACCTAGTGTGGCTACCGAAGGAATATCGAAGAAAACGTGTGACGCATGGTCCACAGAAAATCATACGCATACTGCTCGGTATCCTACACCGGCGAGACAAAATTTTCCGGAGAGGTTGCGCTCAAGCGAACGCGTTGCAATCCGTCGAATCCCCGCAATGCTGGCGGCGAGCGACTATGCATTGTTTCTTTTTCTCGTCTGCTAGCCAGAAAGCGTCCAAAACTCTGCCAGGTGAAAATGCAGTCGGCCAAGAAAAAACAAACGCGCATCCAAGTGCGCCGCGCGATTGTCGATGCAGCACGAGAAAAACGCATGCGCTCTGGCTGGATCGGCAGCCCGCGGGTTGCGAGGAAAAAAAAAGGAAAAAAAATGAGAAAGAGGCTCAATATATCCTCGCGAATAAAAGTCTAGGTAGAAAAATAAATCAGAACCTAATTACGATGGTGGAGTTACAGTCTTGACATGGATGCTTTGGCGCAGGTGAAAAAAAAATGTTCATATTCTTTCTGTGACCTGACGGCACCAATGAACCACCACAACGCTTTGTCTCATCGGACCTCGCTGCGCGCTTTGTCAACTTGTCTGATATTATGTCGATTTGGCTTGTCTCGTTGTATGGCCCGATGTACGACTTTAGAAATGTCGATGCACCTTTGGCGTCAAATTTTTACAACAGCATTAAACCCACAAAGTTCCTGAATTGAACATCTAAAGCACGACTTTGGAAATGTCAATGCACCTTTCGCATCAAAATGTTATGAGAACTTTATACCCACAATGTTTCAGAATTGAAATCCAAGCGCTCCGTAGATTCCGCGGCCTCTGCGAGATGCCGAGACGAGCCCGCTTGCCATCAAAACACCCTTGAAATTTTGTGCTCGGTGGGGCTCCTTGCGTTACGATATGTCACTCCCGATGCATGGGCGTTGCCGCGAAATCGAGCCCGATTTCGCAATGTTCGCGCTAAAATGTCTTTTCGAGCGTGAATTAAGGACATTCTAGACAAAATCAAGCATGATTTCCGGCGCCGGGAGTTGTTTTGGTCGGCGGCGCATGACAGCACGAAAAAATTTCGGGGGGGGCTGAAGCCCCATAAGCCCCCCCCCCCTGGCTACGCCCCTGGTTAGAAGTGTTCCTGTCATTAGTTTCCTTACAATTAATTCTTAATAGATTATTGTGGACATAGGGTGACAGTAGTTATACTTAAACGAAATGGCCTATTCGTTAGCGCAATTGTCTCTGAATGGACCTATATTGTTTACTCCGCCAGTGTAGGCTTACATCCCAGCGATAAGATAATAACATAGCGGAAAATTTTAATACATATAAACTTCATCGAAACATCAATAACATCCTTGACAGACTTCCAACGTCTCAAGCTTCCCTAGAGGAATCAACGGTGCACATCCAAGCAAGTAGGCGCTGGTGACAGGTCACGTTGCCGTATCCTCACCCTAAGCCTATATTTACACAGTCCTTGTCTGGTAATCTCTCCGAGTCTGCTATGCCATTTTTACAGGCAAATTGAATCTATTTATTACTGCTTTTTATTCCGTCAGCCAGTTCATTATACAAACAAAAAGCTTCCTTGAAGCTAGACTTCGTAAACTCAGCTTGAATTTAAGTGCTTTGGTCGTACTGTCTCTTGAGGCTTCAGCATTAGGTTTCTGCCAAAGGAATGCTTGAAGATGTGTGTGATTACATTCTCACTGCAAAACATTTTCTATGCTGATCCCAGTTTTCGTTATTGTCCATAATATAATTCCAAATTCATTTCAATCTAAATTGTTCTGTTAATCACGTCCTATTTCGTTTAAATGCAATCATCTATTCTTATCGAACAAATAATAATAATTTGCTTCCAGCTTTACCATTTCCCGTTAGTTTGTTCCTACAATTACCTGTGCGTTCAAACCACTCAATTCTTGGCCCATGCCTCACTGTGGGTTCGTGCATTGTTTTCAAGGCTCGTCATCAGCATCATCACTAATTGCTGTCCCTTGTGCAGCTACTTGCTCAGTATCCTGATAAACAATAATATGGTGG
Source organism: Dermacentor albipictus (assembly GCF_038994185.2). Classification (NCBI taxonomy): domain Eukaryota; kingdom Metazoa; phylum Arthropoda; class Arachnida; order Ixodida; family Ixodidae; genus Dermacentor; species Dermacentor albipictus. The sequence goes on along the minus strand of NC_091823.1, from coordinate 28,079,897 downwards.
TAAATATAAACGCACGAGGATAGACATTTTAGTGCTTACTGTAAAGTTTGACCGCTGCCTAATCAGCATGTCCCAGAAATGAGCAGAAACGATCATGGTATTTTTAAAAAACGCCAGGCTTGTTTCCTGTTTAGCATATTTACCCGGTTTAAGTGATCATTGCCTCATTTATTTTGAACTACACGCTTCTGTTCCCGCTTCCAAAACTCCAAATGTTACCCGATACTATAAGAACGCTCACTTTTTGTCCATGAAACGAGAACTAATGAATTTTATCGCTCACTTCATTCCAAGTTTACACAGTCGCAATGTTGGTGAAAATTAGACCTCAGTCAAAGAAAAAGTCAGTTTTTTAATTATATAATTCATCCCCCAGCAACAAATTATATCTAACTCTCATGCTCCGTGCTTTAACACGCGATTGTGACACCTGCTGAACAAGAAAGAACTAGTCCTGTGCGCCTAGGCACCGCAAGCGGCCATCGCCAACATGGAGTATAAACAAATTTTGTCTGTATTAAAAAAGGTTTCTTCCAGCACACGCTCCGGTCCTTTTATTAGAGATAACCCGAGTAAATTTTCGAAAGCGGTCAGCGGGAATAAGCAAAACACAATATATCTCTGCAATGATAACAACACTCTTACACACCATCCCAGGAGTGACTGCTGCAAAGTGTCGAATGAATTTCTTGCTTCGTGTTTTTCGTGCACCTTGCCGATTGCTTTCCCTCATCCTTGTACATATGACTTTCTACCCATGGGTCCAATAAACATTGATTCCGCTGTGTGACATGTGCAATTGAAAGAGAGGAGATTTCATCTAGTTCAGGTATCGACAGCTTAACAACGAAGTTCTTGAAAAGTAGATATACCTTTTCATTATTGATTCCTCGTGAACTCTCTCTTTGAACAGTCATTACAGAGTTGTTCCATCCCTCAAGATTTGAAAGCTTGGAAGGTGGTTCCATTGCATAAATAAAGCAGTAGCGCTTCAATAGTTAACTATCGGCCCATTTCACTAACCCTCGTTCTCTGTAAACTCCTTGAGCCTATAATTTATTCTCATCTTGTTACCTTCCTCGAATCTAACAACTTTTTCAGTTCATGTCAACAAGGCTTCAGAATTTTTTTTTTGTGAGAAAGACAACTTTTATCATTCACTAATGATTAATTCGCGCTATGAATACTAACAATTTTGGGGACTGCATTTGCTTAGATTCGGTTAAGGCGTTTGATATTGTTTCTCATTATCTACTACTATTAAGCTCGGTATTCTTCATATTTACGATCAAATGTTAGGCTGGATTAAATGTTTTCTTTTCAGCCGTAGCCAATATGTCTCATTTGATGATTATGACTCATCTTTTGTTTCCGTAAACACTAGAGTACCTCAAGTTTCTGTGTTAAGTCCTCTCTTGTTTCTAATTTACAATAATAATGTTCCCAACAACGTTATCGCCCATTTAAACTTTTCACCGATGACTGTGTGCTATATCGTTTAATTACTAATCCCTCTGTTGAAGCTCGTTTGCAATCGAACTTGAACGCCGTTCCTTCATGTTGCAGGGACTGGCTCATGGCGCTTAACACCACTAAGTGCAAACACCTGCGTATTTCTAGCCGCCCTCGTGATAACACCCCCGCTATCTTCGTAGTAACACGCCGTTATCACCTGTCCCATCCCACAAATACCTGGGAATTCACATAACAGACTACCTATCATGGAAAATGCAAGTGAACTACGTATCTAACCAGGCTAACCACACGCTCGGATTCTTATGGCGCCATTTCATAGCTGGCAGCAGCACCGTTAAGCTTCACCTGTACAGTACGTTAATAAAGGATAAACTAGAATATGCATGCTCCATGTGGGACCCTAATCAGAGAACTTCAACTAACACTTTAGAGTTTGTCCGAAACCATGCAGCCCGTTTTATTGTTTGAAGTTACTCCCGAACAGCAAGCGTATCTGCAATGAAATCAGCCCTTGATCTTCCGGTTCTTTCTCTGCGCCGTAAATATTTTAGCTGATGTCCATAGAGTTTATTACACCAACTCTATTCTCAAGGTTAAATTACTCCGTTCTCCATCACGGCGGCCGCATTTCGATGGGGGCGAAATGCGAAAACACCCGTGTGCTTAGATTTAGGTGCACGTTAAAGGACTCCAAGTGTGTCAAAATTTCGAGAGTCCTCCACTACGGCGTGCCTCATAATCAGAAAGTGGTTTTAGTACGTAAAACCACTTTAGTACGTAAAACAACGTAAATAAGTTTTTTTTCCTTTCTCCATACTATATATATTCACGCACTGACCATTACTTCAAGGTAGGAATACCGCACTGCCGAACTATCATTTGTATAAATTCATTTATTCCCCGAACTGAAAATGACTGGAACCATCTCCCTGCCTTTATCGCTGTCATCACCGACGTTGGCAAATTTAAGGATACCGCCGCCGATATTTTATGCCCCTCCTCCCTGCAGCCTATGGCCCGGAGGGTATTTAAGATAAATAAATAAATAAATAAATAAATAAATAAATAAATAAATATTAGCTTTTTCTTGTGCATGTACTTGCTCAGCATCCTGATGAACATTAAAATGGTAGTAAAGATAAATGCACAAGGATAGACATTTTAGTGCTTACTGTAAAGTTTGACTGTTGCCTGATCAGCATGTCCCGCTGTTGAGCTGAAACGTTCATAGTAAAAAAAAAAAAACGCGTCCTAGTGTATCTTATTTCGTCCAATGCCTCCGTGCTTTTTTTACGACCGTCACCGGGCTTGTATAGTTCCCAGCCAGTTCAGTGTCAGAAAATTCATAACGAGTGTGTAAATGCACGCACTTGCATTGCCACATGTGACCTTCGAATGCATAGCTCAGTATTGTTCGCGCGTTAGCAGTCATCTGTAAGCATTCACGGAGACTGTCATTAGGTCTCCCGTCTTTACAAATCCGAGTCGTGTTTCGTGCAACAGCCTCTGTGTTGCGCGAGTATGCGCTATGCAATACGACACAAGCGATTGCGTCACGAATCCTGGGTGGTCGTTTCTACGCGGCGGTCACAAAGAAGCGATTTAGGCTTTCTTTCCTTCTCCCCATATCCTCCGGTGGTCTTTCAGAAGTCAAGCGCAACTCGTCATTTAAATGAAGTTAGGAAAGAGCATTCGAAGGTTATCGCAAGATGTAGTTGGTGACCTCGACGCGAGCAGGCCAAAATCAAAACTATATGTGCGATAGATCCTCGATTTACGAAAAGTGCTAGAAAAAAAATGCAGAGAACGACAACATCATTTTCATTTATACTGCTCGGAATCTAGCGAAAATCCTCTATCGAGAACAACGAGCTGATAATATTTGTGTTATTCCGTTCATACACCCGAACGAGAAAGTGCGAAATTAAGAACGTGTTTGTCTCAAATTCCCAAATGCCCCATATACGCCCATAACTTCCCGACATCTGCTAGCCGGAGGTAAACGTATAGTGAGAATATCTACGTTCAATACCTGCATTTCGGGTGAGTCAAGCATCAGTTCTCGCTTCAAGTTGCAATATAAGCGTCTATTAACTACACAAAGAGCTGTTTCCTTCGTATGAACACTGTTCAAACAGTGAAATAACATTGCTGTTCGGCGCATTTTGCCTCCCCGTGGTAGGGGGGCACGAAAAATCGAAAATTTCAATGTTTCAAGGTTTTTATTATCGAAGTAGATGTAATACATTGCATGTGACATAGAGACATAAACACGGAAAAGAAAAAGACGGGACTGTGTCTTCGTTTTCCCATGCGCTGCTATCAAGGATAAGTTACGACTCGCCCGATTGGCTCTCCTTGTGCGGCTTCTGCTTTACGAGGAAGCTTTAGCTCGGGTGCTCCTATCTAAATACATGAAAAGGAGAATCCGTTTTTTTTCGGCAACCACTGCATCAACTCAGACGATGTTTGTTGCATTTAAAAAAATTTAGATCTAGTTAATGTTTGTTTCAAATTCCTGATTTCGGTCGTCAATTTGTTAATAAATATTTGCAACAATAAACAAGTTTCAGAAAACGAAATTAATCAAGTTTAAAACTCTGTATTTCAGCAAGAGAAAAAATATCAATGCTGTGAATTGCATCTGATAGAACATTTAAAGCGGACAAAATTGATGTGTTACACGAGGATCTAAAAATATCTGTAATATGGAAATACAGCTTTTGCAGAACCCTTGTAAACAACGTAAACTATAAATGTAAGATATAAATAGACATATCGAATTTCCCCGCTTTGAATGATCTAATCGTTGCCATTTATAGAACTGCGATATCTGTTTTTGATGCAGAGCTATTAATTCGTAAACTTTGTGCCTCCCTTTTCCTTCGAACTTCCGTATTTTTGAAAATTCTTTTCATAAAATTCAAGCCCTAAATCGAAATTCCACTTCCAACAGTCACAAATAGGGCATACAGTTGTCCTATTTCATAAGCTACTGTAGTAGGAACGAATTCAAGATGGGGGCCGGCAGATGGAGTAGTACACTATGGTATAAAAGTGCCTCAAAATGCTGGCCTACGTATCGATAGATGGGCTTATCTTTGTCAAAGGAACCATAACGACAACAGGCTCGAACCAAGTCACGCATGAAAAAAATCCCCGCTCTCAGAACGGCGTACAGCGCGGCACTGTATGCGCCCACATTAATCTTCATTGAGAGGGTTCGTGCGCTTCTCACTCGTCCACTAAGCGCTTAGCACCTTATTCTTGCTTATTTTTATTCCAGCAATCTAGGAACAATGGGCAATGCGTACCTCGTCTCTGTGAAACGAACAGAAGACGCGGGAGAGGGCAGTGGCAACAACCGTCTTATGACAGTTTCACTTTCTCCCGCAACGCAGCGAAGGTACAACAAAAGCATCCTCCTCGCAAACCGCGCGTGCAATGTATCCGAAGAATCCAGCTGGTAGCGCGGCCCGCGAGAACCCGCGTCGTGTCCAAAATGCCTCACGTCTAAACGATGAGCGTCACGACTGCGGCAGGCACGGGGAAGAGTCTGAAAGAGGCCAAACGAAGGGAGAACAGAAACAAAAACAAAAGCTTCACAAGGAGAGGAAGAGAGCACTCGGGAGTGCAATCTTGGCGGAAGAAAACAAGAAAGGCGACTGACCTGCCTTCCACGCCGCCGGTGCATTTTATGCAGTTTCGTCATTGCGCCGCCGTGCATGCAGTGTTGGCGAGTGACCCGCCGGCCCGGAGAACCGGCCGCGTGCATATATGCTCCCGCTCGTCGCGTGGCGAGAACATATAGAAGCTCGCCGCTCTGCGCATGCTCTCTGGCTGTCGGCCTTCGTGGATACCGCTCACCACTGTGCTCGTCTAAACGCTCCAGCACCGGGCTTCGTCGGCTCCCAAGGTGAGTCCCTTGACAATTCTGTCCACAGTCCCGCTAAACTTATTTCTGCGTGGGCATTCGGGTTCGCCGTGGGTCGTTCTTCCAGTGACGTGAACTGTTTCTGGAATTTCACAAACGTGCCCTGTTTCTGACAGGCGTAATGAGTCACTTCCGGTGCGCAATCATATCCAGAATGACGCGGCTCTAGACCTGCTCTAGGCCTGCGCCAGCGATGTTATCTAGGAGGCGCTGAGTTCAGAACATTTTACAAGCTCCCATTAAGTATAAATATATAGATATATGCTACATTTTACCATTATTGAAACGCGGCCACCGTGACTGAGAATCGATTCTACGTCTTTGATTTTTTTTTCTGAAACCTGGAATGAAATTCTATGCATATGGAGCATAATTTAATCGAACGTTTGACGCTGTCCTTACCGTTCACTCGCTTTGGAGTGTCGCACTGACTTTTTCAGTGGGATGATACGCTATGACAGCGGGCAATTTATTCCGCATCGATCCTTGGAGAACAGATGTAAACCATATAAAAACATGAGTTGGCTGTTGACAAAAAAAAATCTGACAAAATTTAGCTATCAGTGCACAACTGCTGTTCCAATTGCGTGCCGAAACTTCTGCGATTCCCTTTTGGTCAACAGATCAGTGTTCTCGCAGAATACATTGAGCTGGAGCGCCTTAACGTACTTAATGTAAGTTGTGAAAACTCGGCCCACGCTTCCTGAGGGATCCTGGAACAGTGAAACAGTTTTCTTTTCCTTCCCATTGGGCGATGCTAAATTAGTCCTAGTTGTCCTCTTCCGGAAGAACGCAAAATTGATTAAGAAAGTCTGGTAGACACAAAGGGGAGAAACTAGTCGACTGCACAGTGTCTCTGTCACAAGTTTTATACACTGTCTCCGCTAGAAGAACGCATTCACCCTGAGCTTTGATCAACCTATGTGATTAACAAAAGCATTAACGTTCCTTGCAGCAGACAAACCGCAACGTTTAGCGCTGATGTATAAGACACTGTGAAATGCAATAAGCCAATTAGCATGACCTGCCTTAACTACCAGACCTTCGTTTAATACAGTAGTTCCATTAATGATCAGTCATGACCATGAGTACCCTTCTGCGATCGCGTCCGAAAACATTCACTTACGGCTATATGTCACTTAGGGATGTAAGGGCCAGCGAAATCTCCATTTACAGCAAAGGGCATTTATATATACGTCACAACGTTTCTGGTGACCATATGGACTCATCGTTTCAACGGTGTAGAAATAATGCCGGAAAGTCTGACCAGGTTAATTTTTTACCTCATAACTGCTTCTCATCGCTTATGTAACTGGCACAAGTTCAAATTCGTACAAATGTAGTCACGGTACAAGAGATACGGCTACTAATTCGGAGATGTTTAAGATTCTTTTCACTCGATCCTCCATATTCTTGGACAAAGATCTCATTGACGTACCAGGGGCGTCAAACTTCTTTAAAAACCTTGAAAAATGTACCTCACCATGCGAGACCGCTTATTTTGTTTACTTTTCACTGCAGTCATGTTAGATCAGGCCTTGTGTACCACCTGCGCGCAATACAAGGTACCCCCCCCCCCACCCCAGAACAAACACATTTTAGTGCCATGTTTTATAACAAAGAGAATAAAAGCACGCTATTCTCTGCCGCTCAAGAATGTGTTCCAGGAGTGCGAATCTTACCCACGTATGCAAAAATGCAACTTAAGTTGAAGCCCATGCTTGACTTGATCCGAGTGACGCCTATCGGGAACGCGCCCAAGGAAACGCAGTGAGCTTCTTTGGGCACGTTAACGCCAGGCGTCATCTAAATCAAGTCAAGCATGTGCTTCGACTTAAGTTGCATTTCTGCATACGGGGGTTAAACTTCCTGGTTTACGCGAACCCGACGCGAGCACAGCAAGCCAAATTTAAGCGCAACCCCACAGCGGTTACAAATAACTTGTTTCTCGTTCGCTAAGACTTTCACAGACGATTACCCCGGGGCCAGACAACAGGCCACGCGACTGCAGCGTCTAGCTGAATCGGCGACGAGCCACCGCTGATCCGACCCATTTAGGATGGGCTCAGACCCAGCCCATTCGGACTTTCACTCAACCCGATTCACGAGTGTTTATGTAGACCCTGTCAAGGCGACCCGACCTTTTCCTGTGCGTACCACGTAAACAACTGTAAACGGCGCATTAGCATTCATTTCCACGCAGCTGCGTCTGCGGAAGTATACAGAGAGTGGGAACTCGGGAAAGAGTGAACAATGTCCTCTGAAATTCGACCTCTAGAGCACGACGCTGTGCACCTGTAAGTCACTAAAAGCTCCTCAGTTTACAGTGAAGCGCCTCCCAAGTGCAAAATGAAGTGAAATTTATTTATTTATTTATTTATTTATTTATTTATTTATTTATTTATTTATTTATTTATTCTTTAGCATACTTCCAAGACCCGAGGGCGTTACAGGAAAGAGTGGTAAATACAAATATTTGCACAGTAAAAGAGAGAAAAAATACAGTTATAACAAGTAAAGAAAAACATATTAGCAAAAGGCTTCATGAAGGACAGTCTTGAAGCTGTCGATGCCGGCGATGGCAACGATGGAAGTGGGGTGGTGGTTCCATTCTTTGCTAGCCTTTGGAATGAAAGATTCGCTGTAGGTATTTGTCCGACAAGATGGCACACCATCTTTACAGTTATGGTCTGAACGCGATGACACGTAGACGGGAGCGGAAAGACGAACGTCTCTTAGAGTCGGATTATAATGATAGATCTTGTGGAACTATGAGAGGCGAGAGCACTTACGGCGCAAAGATATATATTTAAGGATTAGCTGCATAGTAAGAAGAGGTATCCATTCCAGGCATCCAGCATGTATGTTCACAAAAGTGAACTGAGCCCACAACTTCTGCAAATGTCACAACTACTTCCTCCTGAAGGTATATTGAAGCAGGGCACGCGCAACAAACACGCACAACAGGACTAGCGTTGTTGTTGGTGCGCGTGTGCGCATTCTCGTCGTCCTCCCATCGCGCTGCTTCGATATGCCTTCAAGATGAACCAACTCGCTCAAATCAAGGTGTTGCTCCTATTTTATCGACTCGTTTTATCGAAACTTCACTTTTTATCAGCTCTATAGCGCTCAGGGTTTAGTCGAATATTGAATACTCTTGCACGCCTCGAAGCCATGCTTCTCCTCTTCCGAGCCTCTTGACATAAAGTAATCAAACGATTTCGACAACAATGTCTACATTGCAGGTCAACCATGCACGCGCCGCTGCTGGTCGTAGCGGTTCTTTACACTATCGCCCTGTCGCACTCATCAGCACACGTCGAATGGAGGGATTTCATGAGCTGCCTGCAGCGGAGATTCGGCCGGAGTTTCTTCCAGGAGCAGCACGCAGACTGCGCCGCCCGCAAGTTATTCGTGAACTACAGGCGATCGATGTACTGCCATAATTGCAACGCGTAAGTAGATCCCATGTTTGTTTCCGCTGACTGCGATCGCGGAACACGAAGCAAAGCGGACTTTCCGGGTCGAACCGTGTTATGTTGTGTTATGTTGCACAGCTATTCACTGTACCGCGGAAGAAAGCCGCGCTTGGAGACGTTCTTGCTTATCACGTTGCAGTCGATGACGTGAGTGACATCAGAGCCCAGCTCCATAGTTCAGCGTTCATCCATGTACATTCTGCTGGCCGCACCGTCATAGGGTTAGTAAAGTACACAAAGGTGTGCCATGCCTCTTCTTCGGCAGCTCAGAGTTCACGGGCAACAGCAAGGACGTTGACTAGATCAAGTGAATTCCCTCTACAAAAACGAAAAGAGGCTGCATCATCATCCTCGTAACGGCCTACTTTCACGAGTAACTTCATTCGATGACGAAGCCTAATTACGGTGCCATTTTTTCAACTTTTTAAAAATTTCAAATTAGAGTCAGTTCACATCGCTGGCTTGCGTTTCGTGTCAACAGTAGGACGTCGCGGCGAGCTCTCTGCGTGGGTTCCTGCTGAAAATTTGTTTTATTCTTATCCTGATTCGCGTCGCTTGGTAGGTCCAAATTTGCGACGACACTAGTGTTCCCCATCGTCTTTCGCAACACATTATTTGCAATAAACAGCAGCTAGTTCCAGCGAGTCCCAGTTATGAGTAGCTACACACCACGCGCATGTACCGTCTCGTGCTTGTATTGCGCAACTCAAAGGACCGTGGTGGTGTTTTCCTTTTGAAGGTGCACTTGGCCTGTTCGTTTTTCCTTGTTTGCGGATGGTGCATCGATGAAGGCCCGCATTCCAGCACATGTGCTTCTCGATGCCTCCAGGTTCATCGTGATTGCTTTACTTTTCTAGAAGAAATTAGTCCGGTTTCCGTTTGTCGCGTAATCTTTCCTTCCTTGCGAGTGAAGAGACCTCAAATTCTCTTTTTATGTTTTTTTTAATAATTGTGACCTTTCATACTGTTCTTTCTTTCTGCTTCCTCTCTTATCGTCTTCAGTTAGGTTTCTTTCCTTCCTGAAGGATAGGCGGGCGTTATGCCACTTCCGGTGGCAATTGCCCTGTCTGCTTCTTCCTTTCTTTTTCATCTAAATCATTTGTACGTATATGAGCTTTCAAAACGAAATCAATTAATCAATAATAATAGTGATGATGAGGATGATAATGACGATCAGTTTCTTTCGGCCTTCTTCGCGTGCAGCTACTTCCACTGCCAGGGCAACTACGAGGCAATCTACGACTGCCAGCGCGACGGCCGCGCCCAAGAGGTGGCCGAGGCGTTCAGCGACTGCCGCGAGCATTTGGAAGGCGCCGGCTCAGACAACCTCGTATACAACGAGATCGACTTGTACGGCCGCCAGGGAGGAAACTGCACTCAGGCCTACCTCGTCAACAGCCCCCGCTGCCACTACATCCCCGCCACCGTTTTGTGCAACAACACGCGCATCGAGCCAGAGTCCTTCGAAGAGGACGAGTCCTGATCCACCTGAATGAATGAATGAGTGAATAAACCTTTATTTGACACAGTGGCTTGTCACTCGAGGTTGGGGGGTTCCTTATTCCAAGAACCCTCTGGCCTGGACCGCCTGCCGGGCCCCGGGCGACGAGTTCGCGCTGGTCGACTAGGTCCGGCTTGGAGATCGCAGCCTCCCACGTTTCAGTGAGGAGTTTTGGGTCTGCGCTTGCTGCTGCTGGTTGTTCCCTGTGACGCTTGCTCGGGTGCTTTTGCATTGCAGTAGAAGATCTGCCAAGGTGTCTGGCACGTTGCAATGAGGAGAGGTGTAGCAGTATAGAGTCGGTTGGAATTGATGCAGTAAGAAACACCACCACATCTGCTCACAACTAATCCTAAAAAGTTGTGGAACGTTATGAACGTATGCAAACCTAAAGAAAATGTTCTGAGAACTGACGCTGGATTTTTTGCCCCCCGTGAGCTTTGCTCAATGGCTTTTAACAACACATTTTCGCTATCTTTTTCTGACGCTCTAACAGATACTTCACCGTCCGCACTTGCCTTTACGTACCTTGAGATTGGAGCCTACTTCGATCGACGTTGATGGCATATGCAATTTGATTGGAAAAGCTAAACTTTCCTCAACGGCTGGTGTGGATAACTTAAATTACAAATTTCTTAAGAGTTTTGTAGCATATTCATCTGCTTTCTTGTCCCATATCTTTATTCACTCTCTGCAGAGTTCAACACTGCCGGACGACTGGGAGTCTGGTGATATTCATAACCCCTTAAACTAATGGCCGATCTCCTTAACTTCTATTCCATGCAAGTTATTAGAGCACACAATCTACTGCAACCTTGTTAGTTTTCTCGGATCTAATAACTTTTTTACGTCACAGTAACATGGTTTTTGTAAACATTATTCTTCTGAGACTCAATTACTAACCTTTACTAATGATTCATCTTGCACTTTAGATCGAGTTTCAGTGATTAACTGCATCCTCCTTGAATCCGCGAAACCTTTTAACACCGTCTCACATCGACTACTATTACTGAAACTTAGCGCACTCCATCTCGATTGCAGCTTGCTTAAATGGATTCTATGTTTCTTGCAGAATAGAACGCAGTATGTTTACGTTAGTGACCATGACTCTAAATCATGCTTTTTTACCATCCGGCGTTCCTCATGGGTCAGTCCTTCGGCCTCTTCTTTTTCTAATTTATATTAATGACCTGCTTGGATATGTTACTTCTAACATAAGGCTCGTTGCAGACGACTGTGTTCTGTACCGCCTAATTTCTAATGAGTCTGACTTCGTTCTTCAACCTGACCTTAATCAGATTTCCTTCTGGTGCGACACATGGCTTATGAAACTAAACATTAACAAATGTGAAGCAATGAGGGTGTCTCGAAAAAATGGACCAATCCACTTCTCGAGGCTATGATCTTAACGGTTGCCTTCTTCAGTTCATCGACAGCTACAAGTATCTAGACGTCCATATCACCAAAAAACCTGTCTTGGCAGAAACATATCCACCATGTTATTAACAAAGCTAACAATACCCTTGGTTTCCTTCGGAATATCCGCCTCACTCCCGTTCCGCTGAAACTATTACTATATAAAAAACACTCGTTCGTTCTAAACTCCAGTACGCTTCACCCACATGGGACCCGTACACCAGCTCACTAACACAGTCCTTAGAATCAGTTGAAAACCGGTCAGCTAGGTTTATCCTCTCTAACTGCTATCGCTTAGACAGCCTTTCTAGCATGAAGCAACAGCTTGACCTACTTCTCCTTTCTGCTAGACGTTGAATTTCCCGCTTACGTCTCTTTCATGAACAATACTACGCTAATACTGACCAAAAAAATTATACTTTTTTCTCCTCAAGCCATTTGTCATCCCGTATTGATCATCAAATGAAGGTTAGAGTGCATCAGTGTATACGCAATGCATACCTCGAAGCATTCATCCCGAAAACAAGCCAAGACTGGAATCGTCTTCCCGCCTCCATCGTCGCTATCACAGATCATGATGTGTTCACGTCGGCAATCTGTGATTATGTGCTGCCTCATTAGCCAGTTTTTCGTGTTTTTTTTAGTTGACTATTGCCACTCCTCTCTGCAATTCCTGTACGGCCTTGAGAGTGAATAAATGAAGTGAAATGAAAATGAAAGATGCCGCGTGTGAGGGTAGTACACTGGAGTCGTTTGTAGCCGGTTCCTTCGTTTCTTGTTAGTTGTCGATGTGGGGGAGGGTATACCCTGCCTTCAAGCTGATAGTGCTGCAGTAGGGCTTGGTAGGTTAGTGGTACGGTTTCTGTTTCCGCTGGTGTGGGTGAGTGGGACGGGTCTAGAATCTTGTGCGGGGAGACCCGGTGGACGCTTGCGCGGGCCGCGGTGTGTGCCGCTTCGTTCCTCTCGAGTTTCTTGTGTTCCGAAACCCACATGATGCAGATGTAGGGGAGGGGTAGATTCGTGTCGCCGCGTTTGATGGCGATCCTGTCCATCATGTAGTTGCGTACCGCTGTTTAAGAGTCGGTAAAGATTACTATGGCATCTTCGCTGTTCTTGGTGACCAGTCCTATAGCGGCCTCCTCAGCTGTATCCGCACGTTAGGCGAGGATTGTCGCCAATGCCAGTAAAGGAGCGCTTTTACCATTTGCAAGATGTCGTGCTCTCTGAGGCCACTGCGGTGATTGGCAACACGTCGAATGAGATGCACCTGTTTGATATCTTTAAAATGGACAAAATTTTATGGGCACATCCGGCAAGATAGGTGCAACGTGCGATAATAACTGCTAACAAAGCGCCCATGCGCTCCAAACTTCTAAGATTCAGGCATGCCGAATGGTACAGGAATTCGAATATCGGCACACCACCACTCCATCCATGTTCGAAGAATAAACGGGCGCCACCACTCACGGTGGCGCCAGTGTTTAAAGATGCTTTCTCTCTCTCTCTTGCTCACCGGAGATACATATGTCTATTCCCATACCTCCCAAATAATGGTCACTAAAGACGGCCGAGCACATAATCGGAATGTTTAAAGTGGTTCTTCACTTTCAGGAAATTCCATTAGCCCCCCTTCATCAAGAAAGAAAACAAATAACACCACGTCACTTTGAACTAAATGAGGTCGAAGGTAAACTATTGTGCCACAAGTGGACACATCTCGCCATCCTGTCTTTATCATTTTCACTAAGAACAAGATACAGACTTGTTTGTTAGAGGCTTTACTTCGGCCGCAGTAATACACAGCCACTTTTTCTTCGTATGCTTTATGAAGGCTTCTGCTGTCAATACCAATCAGCCAACAATGTAGCTTATCTCGTTTGTTTGTTAAGCCATTACGAAGACTACGATCTCAGCGTGCACTTTACGTTACATAGAGAAATGAATAAGTACATGACAACTTAACCTACTGATAACCCTTTTCCAGGCGCAGTATAGACGTGACAACTTAACCTAACCTCACCCAAATCAACTAAACGTGACAACATCATGCAGACGTGTTCATCAAGTACGTCAAACATATATACTTAATTCTCCACGCCAGAAGGCCACGCCAGAACGAAATCGGCCAACAGTGGCGTGTCGTGGTTAATGTCCATGGTCTCTTCCCAGGAAATGCACTGCAGCGAATGAGAGGATATTCACACAAAATTCCGCAGATTACATATTTAAGACACTTCTTAAGACAAATGTTCTTCCGTGAAGTGAGCCGTCTTTCACTCCTTCATAGTGGAGAGCGCCGGTCTCTGACTTTCTGGCGTACTTACGCCTATATACGGCACTTTCGTCCAATTTCGTGCCACGTTGTGCTCGCTCAACCATCTTTTGCATCCCTCGCTTCATTGCTGCTTTGTATCGTTTTATTTCGCTCTCGTTTTACTCTTGTCTGAAGAGAATTTCGTGACCCGGGGCGAGGATGGCGTGTCGACTTCCTGCTCAGTTTTGCAGAATGCACGCAACAAATTCGCTTCGGATAAAAGCGTTGGCTCGGTGCCTTGAAATGGCACTGCCTCTGTCTTGTTTCCAGTGCGTATTAAGTTTCGCTATGGGTAAAAACGACGCTTTAGAGCCTGAAAAAGAAGCAAAGCTGCATCCTCGTAAAACAGGTCATTTCCGCGCACGTATACCTCATTTTCTTTTCTTTTTTTTTTCAGATTGCTTCAAGCATGTATGGCACTGCACGTGTATGCCGGTGTTCGTGCAGTATCCGTACATCGAAAAATTGGACAAAAGTCCGTGTTCCTTATCCAATAATTTCCAGCGCAAGCGTTTTGTCCCATGTGGTGCACGGCTTGGAACTGGACACAAGGGTGCACGAGTGAAAATTCAGTTAATGTACTCGCGCAACGATTTACTTGCTCTGAGCATAAGCATTAAGTATATAAACTGTGGCAAAACATAATGGAGCTTATATATATATATATATATATATATATATCCTTGCACGGTTAAAACGAAACTTTGTACCCACTGGCGCCACTAGCATATGAACTCGTATACCTGCAGCATTGTAGTGTACTCCGGAGCAGGACGTGGTAAGCACAGCACTGTCGTGCAACATTCGTGCTACAGTGCAACGTTTTTGCCTGGCAATTCGTGCAATGTGGTGCGCCCAACACAGACTCCGAGAGCTGTGTTTCTGTGTAAGTATATTTCGGAGTCCACGATAGGCAGTGTTGTAGCTGACGAGAACAACGTTGTGTGCATAGCAACGAAGTTGTTTTCCGGGAAATGTCAGGTGTGAGGAACTGCTGTCGCATTAAATGAGTTCATCACCAGATGAGTATGCCACACCCAATATTCAGCCTAATTTTGCACCCGAACAGCTAGACTTGTTGCGAGCAACGCGCGTACGCTTTCCACTGACGGCACGAGCAGTAATGAGGAACTAGATGATAATTGGTAATTGCTGCCAAACAAGTTTTTTCATTCATGGTATACGTCGAAGTTTTCTATTTTTTTCATGAATAATCATAGTAATTAAGCGGAGCGTGGTACTATAGGCGATCCGGAGTAATTCCATATTTTGAAATAGGAGCTTCCGTTTCAGCTGCCTGTGTTGCAAGACACGTGTTCAAAGTGGTCTACAAGCATAAACTGAGCCGGCATTTTTCTAACTGTATACTTCCGACGAATTTAATACTGACCTGTAGAAATTCCTGCGATTGCTATGGGCACACCACCGCAAAGAGCAGGCACTTATAGAAAATAAGGCAGCCAAACCCAACCTCCCTACTACCGCAATTTCAGCAAGATGTTGTGTTTATTCTAAGGGGTGTCAAGGGGCGATGCACGTAGTGAACTAGCCCACACCATGAATTGAAAATTCAGTCGTATGTCACGATTCGAATGATTTAGAGCACAACGTTTAAGAATTTGCCCGAGTTCCCAAGTGGTTCCCAGCTTTATTGCGATATTATTGCGGTAGCAATTATATGGACACTCCAGGCGCAATTCTGCCGTCGCCGTCGCCGTGATGTTCCGCATAAAGTCCAAGGGCGATAACATGTATGTGCGAGAGAAAGCGTGCGAGGGTGAGCCGACGATGGTGGCTCAATCTCGCGCTCGCGAGGGAGGAAAGCGGGGAGGAAGCGCTCCGGCTTCCGTCGCACGCAACGCACCGGAGGTAAGGGAGGGAAGGGGAGGGGGAGCAGAATGACGAACGTCAATGATAAAATATGACTCCTAGATCGGACTCGATGTCCAAGTAAATGTTGCGTTACTCCGGTTACACGAAAAAGCGTGGAAGAATGACAAAACGACGCACCAAAACAAAAAGCCACCAACTAGACAGAAAATGAGAGATCCGTCGTCACCTCTGGTTGTCTTCCGGATTGTTTCTTGTAACTTGAGTAGCTCGAAATTCACTCGGTCAAGCACGGAAACTGTTGGGCGTACTTGCGCCCGATTTGTGAAGAAACGATGTAGCGGCAGCCGTACTGACAGCAGCATAGCCAGGTGTCGGTTGCCTGCAGTTTGTCGGTCCAATGATGATGCAGACATATTCTTATACATGGTGCGTAGTATAACCAGTATATCTCATTTTAGGGTGCGCTTTCACGAAGCACTTATTTAAAATAAATTGTAGTTTAGTACGTCGCAAGGCTGCAGTATGGCTACACGTACGGAGGCGTGAGGTAGGGAATAGAAAGAAGCTTTCCGCGAATGAGAGTAAGTAGTAACACAACAAACTTAACATGAAAGTTAAAATCGTTAAGGACTCCAAGCAACTCAGAGGGACACAGTATACACTTGGCGGGTTGCACAATGATTTCGACTACCCGGGCATCTTTAACGCGTCAGTTCAAAAGACAGTACAGAAGCGTTTTGCATTCTGGGCCCATGCCGGGATAAGGCCATCGCGGCCGACGAGTCGAACCCACGACCTCGAGCTCAGCAGCAGAACGTTACAACCACTCAGGCTGGATATACCAAGTCGCCGACTGGCAATAAACATTTTGCACAAGATGCCACACGAGAACTTCCTGCGCAGCAATTTACTGTCACTAGCGCCAAGCTTTCTCACACACTGGTAAATCTGCCAGACGGTAAAATTTGTCTAAACACGCCTCAGGTCATACGGAGGCTCTGGCCACGCTGCTAGAAGTTACCGCTGTCATCGCAACAGGCCTACAATATAGGATGTCCTAGCTAACCATAGCCAAGCTGTTAAAAAAAATTAAAGAGCACTGTTCAAGATAAGATTTCAAGACCTAAAATGTTCGATCGTCATACCTCTGACGACCAAACACAGGAGGTCATATAATCGCATATAACACCGTGTTTTTTTAAGCCTTCTTTTTTTGACAAGTTTGGCAACATTAGCTGCGACGGTACATGATACAGGCAATGGAGCCTCATGATGGACGACATTGGCCGACGCTGCCATACACTGCTTCGGGGTTCGCGACAATGCAACAATCCATGAGCACTTACGTTAAGACGCCAGTAAGCGGGCCGAGTCTGCTTGCCGGAATCAAGTTCACCTGTCAGGAGCCGGTCGGGGTAGCTGGTGGTCAATGAGCTTGGGCGCGATGACAATGCAAATGTCCCTTTCGAAACGCCCACACTAACGTTGTTTGACAGATTGATGACACAACCTTGGAGGCTTTTATGGGCGAGCATCGGCGCCAGTTACAATGAACTGGACACGTGCATTTAACATGCCATTTCGATGCTGACCCTGTTAGCGTGCTTCCTGTATACTATACATCGAAGTCCTTTGGAATAAACGACAGCTGGTACTCACCGCCCGGCCCGTCCACCTTCCTTGTGCCGCCATTTGCTGTTACAGCACAACTCGAATGCCAATGAGTTGTAAGTTTCTGCGCTGCCAGGCGATGCGAAGCAAGACTTCGCTTATCGAGTTTGCACAAGTCATGAAACAGTCGTGCGTCTGTCCCTTCAGGGTGACGCCCGACTTCCGCTGAAGGCTGAGAAATGGGCGCTGATAGCACTTGCGCGATGACGCTAGAAGAGTAGTATACATGTAGCACAGTTGAGCCAGTGTGGCGGTGCCTATGGACCAGAGCTTGCAGCGCTTCTAGGGAGCGGCCGTATTTTGCTGGAGACTGCAGCAACTGCATGGTGGAAAGAACGAAGGAAGAGCCGCGATAACGTTCAGCGTCTTCTTATGGCATGTTTGCCGTGAGCGTTCGCTCACCATGGCATTGCCGTCAGTTGCCACGTCATCAAACCCGCACTCCAGCGCGAGCTGTTTCGAAAGCTGGTGATGGGAATCTAGATTAAGGACGCTTGTTCTAACTGATAGCGCGAGAAAAAGAAACATACCGGTTCAAAAGCTAGACCGCGGCCAAAAATGACGTCCGTCGTTCAGCGCAAGTGACATTTCTTTGTCTTGCCAGGAGTAGCAAAGAATTCGGAGGTCGCAGCATGTACTGCGTATAGTTCTCACCCACAGTGATGCTCCCGCTACTCACAACGAGATTATTAAATTCTTCTACATGTCTAGAAGGGTCTTTCCAGCCCCTCATCCCAGGTTGAATAGGGCGCAAGCCGTTTCTCTTAGGCTTCTGCAGACAAGTACGTATCCGTGCCTGTCCGTTCTCCACGAGGCTTACCCGGACGTGTATCGCGACGACGCCTGCCCCTCCTGCGGGCAGACCTCCAACCTAGCGCACATGCTGTGGGAGTGCGGGTCGACATACCCCAAGTTCATCAAGGAGGAGTGGGACTCGCTTCTGCGTAGCCCCGCTCTAGAAAAGCAAATCCTGGCTGTCCGGCGTGCCCGCGACCGGGCCGGTGGGCTAGACCTGCCGGTCCCGACGTGAGACTAGCCGGGTGCGCGACGAGTTCGCGTCCTCGCCAAACCTACAATAAAAGTTTCCTCACTCACTCACTCACTCACTCATCACGTGTCCGCAACATGCAAGCCCTCGTGCCGTCACCGCGTCGTCATCACCGTGACCGTTCCACACTCATCGTGCTGCCGTCATTGTCATTGTCGGAAGGCAAGCAAACAAGGTTAAATCGAAGTGGTGGGACAAATATTCAGGCCACCGAGGTCGCACAGATCACTACAAATGTACTGAAAATCCCGCAGGACTTGTGGCGATTTTGTCATCATCATAGTCACTGTTGTCATTATCAGGATATCATTGTACGTTTTGTTAAAGCAGTCCGATAACAGCCAAATTGGTCTATAATACGTGATTGTCATACTCAACGATGAGGCACGGAGTGCGATGAGTACAAAAGCGCTGGGTCGATTTTGCTCTTTCTTTCACTATCTATCTATCTATCTATCTATCTATCTATCTATCTATCTATCTATCTATCTATCTATCTATCTATCTATCTATCTATCTATCTATCTATCTATCTATCTATCTATCTATCTATCTATCTATCTATCTATCTATCTATCTATCTATCTATCTATGACATAACCCAGCTATCTCTTGTACGCGTGATATTCACATCAAAGCTAGTTTCAGATACTTGTGTATTATTACATAACGTATTAATTATTTACATAATAAATTATTAATTATTATATAAACTGACTAAAAATAGTAAGAAGGCATGAAACCCAAAATTCTTCCCTCATTGTCCTTTTCTTTCTTTTGCTGTTAATTTCGCATTGAACAATTCCGAACAACTATAAAGAGTGGCGATTTACCGCACATTTTCCTCCTAAAATTATCTTCAAAAGCGCGAAGAACGAGTTTTCTTTTTGTTTTACGCGCTTTAATTCTTTAAATCTTGTTAATTTCCTCTCTTCTTATCTTGCACTTTTGCAAATGGAAGGTTTCTTGAGACATTCTGGAACAATATGGTATCGCAGTGTCCGAGTACCGCGCACTCCTACACGAAGCTTTCCTTCTTTCTTTCTTTCTTTCTTTCTTTCTTTCTTTCTTTCTTTCTTTCTTTCTTCCTTTCTTTCTTTCTTTCTTTCTTTCTTTTCTTTAGCACAACGTAAATCATTCACGAATACATGCGCTTAAACTGCATGTCGTCACCTAAATTTTAAAATCAGCGACACGTGGGCGGCTACTTGTCGCCGCCCCATTTCAAAGGGCATGATATCACCATCATCATCACCATCATCATCATCATTGCGGAGGGCGGAACCCACCGATTGGAGCCGCAGTGTCGTAGAAGTTTCGCCGCGGCGCGACCTCACATTCCGCTTCGCGAGTCGGTGGCGGCGCGTCGTGTTATCTAAGTGCTCTTTTAACATCGCGGCGTATGCCAGTGTCAGCTTCGAAAGCCGACGGGCACTCTAATGGTATCTTCGACTGGTCGCCTGTATGCCCCGAAGCAGAGTCGGGTAGATCGGTCGTTTCCCGAGCTCAAAGGCAGGGGACAAGCGCGCAAGCCAAGCGTGCGACTCGCTCTCGGAGGAAGAAATTGTTGATGCGAACCCACGTGACTACTGCCAACGTCCGATGTTTCGCCTATCCAAAGCTCCCGGCGCTGCCAGAAAAACTGGCGGACGTGCCGGCGGGATGCAGCATAGAGTTACTATACTGACTCTAGAGGACAAGCTACCCATAGGGCCCATGCATTAAAATCGGGAACCTCAAGAGCGCCGCCATGTTGCTACGCGCCGAGGTTGCCAGCTCCTGAGACGCTTGTTAGACTTGGTGACAGTAGTCAGTTTTAATCCGGCAACAGTAGCAGCGTAGCAGCATGGCGTCTCGCTTGAAGTGTTGTGATGTGTGCGTGCAGCCGTGTGTTTGGGCTTCATAAGTCGGTTCTTTATTCTATGTTGCGGGATGGTGTGGGTGTGGTCCATGTTGGTCGTAGAGCTGGCAGTTATGCAACCGAGGGATGATCCTGTTCAAGCTTCTGGCGGTATGCGGTTTTCAGCGGTCACGCCTGTTGCAGGAGTGTCACTCGACGACGTTACGAGCTCGAAGCTGTGGTCAGATTCCTCGTTGGCGTTCCGTAATTATCTTCGCACGGGCGCGGTATGTTGCAAAAGCCGCTTTCGCGATCTATCGTCGTGACGATAGATCGGGTTTTTTATTATTATAAGTAATGATCCAGCTGTAGGGCACATGTAACCGACAAACGGAAGTCTCAGGAGAGCACCTGAGATGGTAGTAGAGCAGGCGGCGCAGGAACTCCAGGGCACCCGAGGGACAGTGGGGGGATCAAAGCTCGAAGCAGAACAGTACGTAGGTTGGGGCCGCCGAGGCAGGTGTGTGCCAGGGAGTGTTCGCACGGACAGCTCCCCTGGCACGCGCAGCCGTGCCTCGCAAGGTCGAGATACTTTAAAGGCACCTGCGCCCATGGTCTTTCTTTTGGCTCGGCGCAGTGAGCACGATTAACGAGAATAATGTGGAGGGCATCCGGTGCAGTCGCGAATGCATCATGACAAATGTAGCTCGCGTCGCCTGGCGTCTGTAGTAATATCAGAGTTGGTTGTATGAACTTTATGCATAATACGTTTTGTTACGGTACCTCAACGGAATGGGTCTAGAGGACGGTGTTGGTACATTTTTTCGTACCGCCCTAATCCTATACCCCCACTACAAACACACACATACCCCCTTTTTTTTATGTATACATACAATTCCTTGCCATGACGGATCATAGCCTCCTTTATTTTTGAAAAATAGAGGAGGCTATATATATATGGACCGATTGACCAGTTCAAGTTGTCAACTTGTCAGTAACTGTCGTAGGAATCACTGTAATAAACATAATTCCACGATCGGATTGTTTACTTTCATTTTTTGTTGTAACACTGAGGACTACATGGAACTTTATTTTGTATATGTGAGAGAAGTATGTGGATATCACGAGCTTAAGCCAATGTGCGATACACAGACAAAGCAGCTGCTACAACATGAACTGCATTGAGGGCCACACAACACATACGTAATTAAAGGTGCAAAATATAGGGGGAAGCTTCAAAATACGCTCTGTAGCACTGCAAAGTATAACATATATTGTATGTGTACAATAAATGTTCAAAAATACAATGCATCAATGTACCATTTGCCTTCAAGTTTATTATGAAGTTCAAGTTTACTGAAGTTTATTATGAGCATATGTACAACAGGGATCAACTAACACACCCGCAGTCGAGGTGGCTGTTCGAGGTGTGCTGGCTGCCTCAGTGTAAGAAAAAGAAATTGGGTAAATGTCGACACCAGTGCCACTGCTTCTTGCCTCTGACCTGCACGTGCCTCCGCGGCATCTTTGTGCACAAGTGTGCTGGCGTGGTGAGGCGTAGGAGTCATCCGAGAGAAAGAGTATTGTTTACATGGAGGAGTGGCTGTTTACATTGCCTGTCACTTTCCCTCAAATGTTTCCTTGGCGACTAGGGTGACACACCCGCAGCCAAGGTGGCTGTTCGAGGTGTGCTGGCTGCCTAAACGAAATAAAAAGAAATTAGATGAATGTCGATACCAGTGCTATTGCTTATTGCCTCTTACCTGCATTTGCCTCCATGGCCTCTTGGTTTGCGGAGTCTGTATGAGGGAGCTGCTGTGGCTAGGCGTAGGCATTGTCTAAGCAAAAAGAAAAGGCCATTTAAATGGGGAATTATGGAAGTAAATGCAGTTATGTCTGCTTCTTGCACTCTTCTTGCCTAAAAGTTTTCAAACATAGTGTCCAGAACACACCAGCACTTTGACTGCTTCTGCTTTTTACCTGCAGGTGTTGTTGCGAGATCCTTAGTATGGCTGCGTGCAGCATTGTAACACTTGGTGGAGGCATTTGAAGTGGTAGCCAAAAATATAAAGAATCATCCTTGTCTGCACGAATGCTTTCAATTTCTAAATGCAGTGGTAACTATCACTATTGGTGCAAGGCCCCCCCACATCTATGCGGCAAGTGCCATAGCTCGAAACTGAATTGTTCCTTTATGTTTCACAAGGCATCTGATATGTCCACATTAGATGTGATGTGTTTGTTTTTATTTATCCCAGTGTGGAGAGAGCGTCATTAAATGGCTGAAGTACTATAGCACCAAACAGACGACACAAGAAGAGACACGGACGAGCGCTTATGTCCGTGTCTCTTCTTCTTGTGTCGTCTGTTTGGCGCTATAGTACTTCAGTAATATGCACCAACTAGCCCAACAAAAAGTTCTGCTGAAATATCATTAAATGTTTTGTTTATTTTTGCGTGTCTTGTTTTTTGGTTTATTTCTGAATTTATCATGATGCTAAAGTGACTTATGTAATGGCAATCAGCTTTTGTTTTGCAGAAAAACAATGCATTTCCTGACCCATTGTTTGACATCCCCTCACTCGCATTATTTTGCAGAGTATTCTACCTATATTGACTTGCTTGACCTCCACTAAAGGGTCTTGCATTTTTAAATACGACTCTTTCCTTAAAATCATTCGACACTTCTCATAATTTCTGTACCTTGGGCTTCTGATACTCTGCATTCACTATTTTTGCTTGTTTCTGACTAGAAATGTCTTCTTTAATTTAGAGCTTAAATTTTACCTTTGGAACACACGGAAGGGCTTGCCATTGCATATCTGCATAAAAGGGAAACATGTTTCATTAAACATTTGCAAAATCCCATTGAAGATTGATGAATGCAGCTTGCAGTGTGATATGACTGAATGAGCCATAAAAGTAACTCATCTCACTTGGTAAATGAAAGCACATATTAGTGTGATGCACAAGATACGTTACACTAACGTGGTGGGTTCTCTTGCTTATAAAGCAAAATAATCGGTGCGCGAGAAAAAAATTATTTTTGCATAACCGTTGTACACACTGACTTAAGGAAAATGAGCTGGAGCTGTCCACATGATGTACTTATTTTACCTGCGAGTATGGTCAACAAAAATGTGTCCCAGCTGCTTAGTGGTATTCCGGATTATGTCAGTATTGCATATGTGCCTGTTGTCGAAAATAATTGAATTTTGAAAGTGCTCGCAGGGATCTGATGTGCATATCTGCAGTTTATGGGTACATGTAAAAGACTCAGCATCAAGTGCAAGTGAACGGTCCCACAGGCCCGGAGTCGATCATGCAAATAGATTCGCTGCACAAATTTGTGACCAGAAAAGATATGCCACATGAAATGGCATGCAAGGAAGTGTTGAAAATATTGCACAGTTAATAAAACGCCTAAGCTATTAATATGTGGCTTGATGCACTCGTTATGCAAAACGGAGGTGAGGCGTGCAGACAGGAAACAAGAGTAGAGTATTTACAAGCAAACAACACGCGCGCCGCCCACTTCTCTACTCTTGTGTCCTGTCTGCACGCCTCACCTCTGTTTTGCATAATGAATCCTTACGAACTAGCTCAGCTTTCTGTCGTTCTAAGTCTTGATGCACTCTATTTCGTCCGCATTAGGCACTCGCCTCTTGATTACTTCGTGGCACAGAAATACTCGGTCATCAGGCTGTTTTTCTGCTGTGGCCTTTGTAGAAGCATGATTGTTCAAAGTGCAACAATTAAACAGATTCTTTGAGTTGCTTGTGGCTTCGCCAGTACAATTCCGGTGCGCTGGTCCGCCTGTCCAGCAATTTCCTACTGAAGGGAAACCTGCAAATAAAAACACCGCTCCGCATGCAGAAAAATGCTCTACTGTGACGCTTCTCGAACGATTGTGATGTACCACAAGAGCTGCCTACTCGCGTGATATTCTCAACAAGGAGATAAATTCGTTTACTTACATGTGAAGGTATATGCCAGACCACTTCGGGACTTCGGTGGCACATAAGGCACGAGTGTGTCATAGCGTCCGATGTCGACGCGCGATCGCATGTGAAACGAAACTACTACGCATCCAAAAAACAGATTCGAAACCGAAATTCGCGTCATCCTTTATTGCATGAATGCGTACATCGTGATTTACATAAGTCACGGACTTAGCGATCGCTTTCTGTAAACTTAATATTAACGTACCACCTTCATAAAGCCATCAGGTATGCGTTTTTAGGTGACAAAGCATAAGGTGACCTGTACTTGTTCTCAGCTCTTTCAATAGTAATTGCGCTGGCCACATTGACCAGTAGCAACAGGGCGGCGCCCTAGAGGTTCCCACTTTTCCGGCCCAGCTTTTCCTCTAGAGTTGTTCTACTAACTCTATGGGATGCAGTGGCCTAGGTTGCCAAGGTTACGGTGGGCTGTCGCCAACAGCAGCGACGCGGCGCTGCGATGACGTTTCAATCTCGATGACTGCTCCGACGACAGGGCTCGGAGCGCCTCAGAGCGCTCCAAGATAGAGGAGAGCAATCGAGAAGAACCAGCCGAACGCAGGGCGCGCACCCTCTTTCAACCAGCCGAAGACAACGCCGCTCGCGAGAGCGCTCCAGAGTGCTCAGAAACGACCAGCCGAAGATAGCATTAGATCCGATAGAAGCGTAGTTGTTTAAACAAGAACGCCATAAAACATCATTTGCACTGATTTGTGACGGAGGCAGCAGGACTTGAGACCCCCAACCGATTCGGCAAGCTCGAGACCCGACGCCAAAACGCCTAGCCTGCACCTTAGCCCCCCGAGCGCTTAAAATTCACGTTACGCACTTGTAACATCACATCACATCACATTATTTTAATTAAAGACCCCTTTTGGGGTGTTTAACCTCGTGTGATATGTTATTTAGGATTTTTGACACTCACAGCTCTTAATTGAGGATGTGCAGGACACGTAACACATTCATGGTTGCTAAACACGAATCGAGGCCACAAAAACTGTTCACTATGAAAGAGTATAATAATCTTAGTTTAATATCACCTTTCATTTAATCTTTGATAATAATCTTACAAATCCTTATAAACTGACTGATCTTTATTTATGTTAACCAATCGTTTTTCTTCTGGTATATAACGACAGACAGGGCTAAACCTACCTTAGTGACCAGCAGATTTGAAGTAAATAAAAGATATGCCCGGCCTTGAACAGTTCTTGGATTTCATTAGTTAATGGTTAACCTTGGCAGTAACACGCTGCAGGAATAATAGATAAACCAGCAAAACCCAACATGTTCTTTTCTTCTTCTTCTTTCTTTTTTGCTGAGAAACCCATGCATTCGTTAAGTTATAGTAAGCATTACTTTCTGCCGTCTAAGATACATTAACAGAACCTAAATGGTTCTGAGAAAACACGTTTTGCTGCAGGTTGAGCCGTTAGCAAAACACGATATTTATTTCTCGCATTCTCTTCAGACTAAAAAGAAGGTTCATGTGTCTGGTTAACCACAAAATAAAAGGCCTTCGCTAAAATGATTTCAAGCAGCTGATAGGAGTGGAATACTGTAGCTCAAGACAAGCCCTTCTCATCGTTTATTCACGAGTTAAAATTAATAGACGATAGACAACCAAAGTCAAGTTGATCCTCTCGACCCCCTTTACTTTATTTTTCTTGTGCTTTCTTATGAACATTTGTCTTCGAGAGTCCGCAGCAGAGTTGAAAAACGACAGACGAGATTGACCAGAATAAAGGGTGTTTTTATTCATGTACTTCTAGTTTCCGTCTCGGCGATGAAATAAATAAAGCTTCAAAACAAAATAAAAAAAAGGATAATCTTCTGTCGCACTGACATAGTGCGTACTTTGTTTTCATTCATTCATTTCCAACGTGCAGTTCAATACAATATCATCTGCCAACATGACAGAAAACACTTTCGCTGCTGCAGCTATTTGGCCCAGCAACGATCGGCGTGTGCCGAATATTGGCTACTGCAAGGCGAAACTTGGCAGAAATCACTACAAACGTGCCATGAGGCACCCCGCAACGATGCCACCTTCAGGTTGAAAGACACTAGAGACTCGACATAGCTCCAGGCTCGCATCGTCCAATAAATAGCCAACGCGAAAAGCATTGGACGTGACAGAAACAACACGTAAATAAATAACTATGTACACAATCCATAAATAACTTGTTTTTCTCGTACAAACCAGCAAAGTAGTCAAACAATGGAGAGATAAAGAGTCGCGGGGAAACGAGCTTCTCCGCCATGTTATTCACATCGCTTGTCGCATCATGTTCAGGAAGAGCTTCATAATTTACTTTAGGCGAAGTTTTCTTGTGATTTAAGTAAATGTTTGTATTATGAATGAAATACACACGACCGCACACTCACCTTAAATATTAGTTACTGGTACATAATGTGTTGATTATTGTTGACATAATGTTGACTGCAAGCAGTGCCCTATTCTTAACGTCTAAATGAAGTCCTACTTGCCTGAGATCAGAGAGTGTGTAAACATCTTGTTTTTCAGAGGCGTTATTCAATATTGCTTTTGGCAGCGGTATTTCGGCGGTTCATGGGAATTCAATAGTTTGGTGCAATATTGCTGGCGGCAGATCTAACGATACCATGCACGAAAAACCATGTTGCACCCTTATCCAATAGTTATTGGACAGAGCTCAAGATATTATCCCAAGAAAAGCTGAGAATCTTGTAATCTCATCAATAACACTTGGAACGACATGGCATCCAGCTGACAAGTGTAACAACTGTTAGAATCCAATAGAACAGCTCCAATTTGCCCCTTCCTACGCGCGACGGTGGCATGTCTCCAGTTTATGACATGAGACGAAAAATTAAGATAATATCCTCACTCGTTTTTATTACGTCTCTTGACTACGTTCACCTACAAGCAACTCAATAAGAAAAAAATACAATGATAAATAAGTTACGATGAACTAATCCGCTACACGGATAGAATAGATATATAAATACGCTAACTACAGACTAAATAAATAATGTATCTCTGTAAAACCAGCGTGCAGCAAGCGAACAATAAAATTGTACGTGCTCCGTTTCTGTTGTCTGCTGCACTATTTTTCTCCATGAAAAATTCAAGCACTTGTGCTCGAAAGTCGAGTTTCAAAGATGGAATATGAACAGTCTTCGCCACTGCAGAACAAATCCTTCCGCGTCTTTTTCACATCTTTATTCTAATTTCGCTTTTTGCAAAAATAAACCACATCACAGCATTGAGGAATATGGCACGCCTGTTGAAATCTGTTGACAATACTGTGTGCTTATTGCGAAATTCAATGTACAACGCCGGCGCACACTGCGAATGAACAAAGTGCATTATTACCTCCTCACCCGTGACTCAAAACTAATGAAGAAAAAGAAGACACTTCACGACCAAGTTCGCTTTGCCACCTGGTTACCATTCATATGAGAAAATGCGAGATGGAAAAATAAAGGTAAATGTATGCACCAAATTATCGGCATTCCTCCATCGGGGGACCCTAATGTGTAAAAGAAAACACATTCAATTTCTGCAATCACCGTAATCAGCTAGTCGTATTGCCCTGAAAAAAAGTATACGTCGCGTCACCATTCAACACACTAAAACCTGTCCCCCCCAGATCCTGTCATACAGACCGCATCAGCCGAAAACTGCTTATAGAACAGCTTGGTTGAGATGCCACAGTTAAATTCATCACAAGCATCTGAGAGGCACCTGCCCAGGTGGCAGGCCTGCGTATGTGCCTCAAAAGTTCCTCAAACATTATAATGCACACATCTCCCACTGTGAATGAGGCATTTTGCAGGACAATTGCAAATAAACTTCAATAAACTTGAATTATTGACAAAAGGTTGCATATCGTATGCTGATAGCTCATTTGGACGAGCATGGCCAGTGACTTCACAATCACATTGGTTACCAAACAACCTATCATTTTTTCAGAAGTTTTTGACAGTTCTTAAAATGATTGCTTCGGCAGCATAGAAATCCTCATGCATTGTCAATCTTGTGCGATGCCTTGACGACAATGTTATTAGCACGACTGATGTTTATCTCGACCCATCAACGAGATCAAAACTTCACTTGCATATTACTTCATTTACGAACTCCTGCGCAAAATGATTAGCCGCACGCGGTAAAACACTCGCTTACGTACAGGTCAATCACACCGTAGCGAAGAAAGAGGACAAACCAACGAGAAAACACAACTCAAAGGACATCGTCAAAAGACATCGTGCTTTGGTTTCCGGACAAATGACTTCGTACACTTGACAACATCGCCAACTGGCTCGTGTCGCACATCTCGCCAAGAGCGACAAAAGAGCGCCCCGTAGCAACACAATGACAGCGGAGACAGTGGGCAAGAGCGCTAGCCGAAGCTGCGCCGCCAGCTCGTGACTCCTGGCAGCGAGGGCGAAGCCCTCCTTTTGGAGAATAACGGGTCGCCTAGCGAGTTGATTCAAGGGCTCAGCGAACGCGTCGCGTCGCTTCCGTGTAGCGTCTCGCGATGGTTGGGGGAGGGGTTTCGTTTCGGGGTCTGGAGTGGGGTGAGGCTCAGAGAGGAAGGTTCCGGCGACAGCTGGAACAATGGCAATTTGCATCGGAGCCACACCCTTCTTTTTTTTTCTCTCTCTCTCAGTTTCATTAGTCCGCGCTCCGTCCCCGGACGTCCCGTATGGTCCTGAGCAGCAGGCCGTAGCGGTCCCGGCTGGGCCGGGCCGCGGGTGCCGGCTGCTCCAGGAGAAGCTGCTCGCGAGAGGACGAGCTTCCGCCGCCGACGGTGCTGGACGCCCTGGCGGGGCGGTCGTCATCGTCGTCGAGCAGCACGGACTGGACGTCGAGCACGGGTTCTCGGATGAGGGCGATGGCTCGCGACGAGTCTCTCTTGCCGAAGCGCATGAAGGTTCTCAGCCGGCAGCGCTCGCAGGCGTCTTCGCCAGGGTCCTTCTGGCACAGTGCGCGGCAGCGGGGCGGCTGAGCATCCGCCCATGACGGCGCCAGCAAGAGCACCAGCATAGAGGTGACCAGGCACAGGTACGTGAGGGTCATCGCGGAGACTGAGCCTGCGAAGGAGGAGGCGAAAGCGGGGGTGTTACTCCTCGTCTGTTTGCGAGGATTCGATCGGAACTCACTTTGCTCTCTCGCGCCAACTAGTTTCTTTCGATCACAAATTAGAAAGAAAACAAAAACTCAAAACATCGGCTATGTCATGCTGGACATGCCGGTTCTCGTCAAATTACCGATGCCAAAACAGAGCATGGTTTGCGCGTACTTGGGAGGCAGTTCAACCAGGCACGCCGAGTGTTGGCGGCACCCCTACTACTACGGAATAGTTCGAGTGCCTGTGCTGAGCAAGGCATTAACGGTGTCCGCCGGCAAGTGACGTCGATCTCTTTCTACCCTTAACAAGCACGGATAACACTTTTTTTTCCGAGTAATCGTGAAGTTCTAGGGGGGCTGAACACATGTAACCGCCATGTTGAATTGGTTTCCACATGCTGCCGTGTAATTCTACAAAGCAGTTATTGTTTCCTCAAATAAAGAGCTACAACGCGTACTTCAGGCCGCTCGCCGAACTAAGAGCCCAGTACTTTTGTGCTAGAACCTTCTACACACCCTTGCCAACTATAGATGCACGCGAGGCATAGGACGAAGATATCCTTATACGAAAATGTGATAATCTGAGATAACCGCGGCGCAGCAAAGTTTCTGTGAATGGGGATGACAAAAGGTTATTTATTTATTTATTTATTTATTTATTTATTTATTTATTTATTTATTTATTTATTTATTTATTTATTTATTTATTTATTTTACCCTCAAGGATGGACCCCATTGTAAAGGGCAACTCGCTACTGGAACCTCGCATTCGAATCGCCGCAATGAGTTCGGAATCTCTCTGGCGTTAGTCACCGACCGTATTCAGCCCTCGAAGGGCGTCAACGCCTCGGACTAGCGCACGTAGCAAATTTTCACATACATGAGGTGATGCAGGCGGGACACATTAAGGCGTGCGTCGACAGTGCGCCTGAACACCGCCTCTACCTCTTTATTGCAAGGCAACGATGCAACAGCGGAACGGCATGCGGAACAATCAGCCTGCTTGGCGGGTTATGTGTGTGTTTATCATAAGCACGAACCTTATCTTTTTCCTGACAATACCTTGACTGCGTCGCACTCAGACCTTCACTGAGTGTCAGTTTCATAGCGGGTAACAGTGTTTGGCCTCCGGTGCCTTTGAACCGCAAAACACCATCAGACGAGCGCACATTCCAACTCAAAAGGACAAGCAAAAGAACGTGGTTGTATTGCGAAGAGAATGTCACCGGACCGCTTTTATGTTACATAACGGTTTCTCTTGTGTAAGGATTGAACGTTGTTAGTTCCACATGAAAACACGCAAGATAAAGACAAGGATACAAGCATATATATATATATATATATATATATATATATATATATATATATATATATATATATATATATATATATATATATATATAAGAACCGCGAAAGAAACATAACACTGT
Organism: Dermacentor albipictus; assembly: GCF_038994185.2. Classification (NCBI taxonomy): domain Eukaryota; kingdom Metazoa; phylum Arthropoda; class Arachnida; order Ixodida; family Ixodidae; genus Dermacentor; species Dermacentor albipictus. Next base: position 28,048,841 of record NC_091823.1, on the reverse strand, counting down.
CCAAATTCAGAAGAAGTTAGTGAGTTGGCATCGGTGTACAACTTCTGATTCAGGTAACGTTGACAGACTCACTAGAAAACGCGTCATCCGTAACAACAGACCATCACTCGTATTGCACTGTTGTACATGTACATGCACATGTTTTGTACATGTTGTACATGTACAAAACGTCCTGCTTGTAGGTCTAACGTAGGTAAGAGTCTATGCTGCAGTGGTTTGAAGAACTTCTGTAAGTAAATGTTTTTTTGACGCACAAGCTCTGTCGGGCTGCGAAAGTTTCAAGCGCCGTATCACTTCATTTAAACGCTTAGCGATATAGTCAGTACTGCTAGCACGATCACTCATTATGCAAAAGTTGCCCATCAAAGTTGACCTCGCAAAAAAACCGAGCTTCTCAGGTGCAGCCAACTGAGCAACGTTCTGCGGCAAAGGTGTGACCCCGTCACAAAGCGAGCAGACTCTTCCCTTGCTGCGCTACCTTCTCCCCTTTCATTCTAATCAACTCTGTCATTCCTCTAATTTATGATTAGCCCTGGGGTTCGTTACACCTCTAACTACAACGCACTGCATGCATCGCAGTGCCGTAATTTCATCGCGAACAGGCATTGCTTGCAACACCAATCTGTGACGAGAGTGTGTCGGTATGACACTGAATCCTCTATTAGACCGCTGTCGCAAGTCTAGTTCATTCATAGCTCCCGAAATATGGCTCTCAGAGGCAAGCCCATCGGCAGGTGCCTTACGACTACTTAAATAATGAATCACATGACAGAAACTCACTGTCAGAGAGGTGTTGCGCGTCACAAACAACGAAAAGAAAATTTTCATCAGCGACAACGCGCCAGTTCTAGTACTCAGCTTCAAAGGCGGCGCGCACAAGGAAATGTTCATCTGTTTGTCCACCTGTTGGACGCCTAGAACAACAGCAAAAAACGAAGTTTATAAAGGAGGAGGAGGAGGCTTTTATCGTGTCCGTTTCTGCCTTGCACCAGTGTATTTTTTTTCTCGACGAGCCAATTGGCTACAATGTGACATAGCAGCAAAAGTATAGGAGTTCGCGAAATGGAATTAAGTGGAAACAGTGCACTACAGCGAGAGACGACGAGATGAAGGGCGGAACGCGCAGTGAGTGGATTCCACGAAATGGAATCCAGAGAGGAGGCCAAGTCAAGCGTCATCTTTCCTGGCTAAGGTGGGTGTTGTAGCTGGCTATTTGCGGCCCGAAAGTGGCGCCACTGCCCTCTCAAGCACTTTGGGCAGCCAAGGCTGCCCAAGGACAGCACATATCCAGGAACAGTTAGTGCCCCGACAAAGAGCACAGACAGAAAGTAGAAAGCAGAAAGAGGGAGGTGGGGAGGGTGGTGCGGCGACTGTGAAAGGGCGGACCTCCGAGCAGAGAAGGAGGGAAATGGTAGCGGGCCGGTCCAGCAGAGGTCTTGCCGCCCATGCAGTCCCCCCTGGAATAATGCATCTGTGCCGCACCCTTACGAAATATTTGAGGAAGCCTGCATGTTTGATGGACCAAGTTGGAATAACGTCATTCGACACCGCCACCTGAACAAAGCCAAGTCGTCGAGCAGGGCCATGAGCACTTTGTTTCCTGCGCGCCTTGTGCTCGCTGGGTTAACAACTTCGTCGTGACTTTGCTATACTTTCAGCACGACACGGCAAGATTTTCCCGGTTGGTCAGTAGCGCATTTATACTTGTTCTCATAACAAAGGGCAACAGAAGCTATTACGTACTGCGGGCTCATTCATACAAGAATTACATTCTTTCAGTTGTCACTGCTTCAAAACTCTTACCTGTGCCACTTGTAGTCAGTAATCACCAAGTCGCTTGTTGTACAACTTTCAAGGAAACACTTCGGCAGCTGCCTTTTACGACGCTTCGCTTGCCTTTTACGACGCACAGGCGTGTATTTTACGTTCTAAGCTCGTACTTAAATGCTGCGCGCGGACTAAAAAGCCAACCTTTTTAACGCGTCATTTATTCACCCATTAATTTCAACGATACGACTTGTTATCGCGATTAACGCTCACGCCATACAACGTTCGTCTCAGTTACTAAAAGGGAGTAGAAGACATTCGCTGGTGCAAACCATGTTCGACCTAGTAAGCATAAACGCGATAGAACCCTCGAATTGTTTTCCTCTTGCCTCCGAAAACAAGACACCTTGCGTCATGGGAGCAAAGTTTTCGACTTTAGCAACACAATGTCCGCCCAGCTATACAATCTCATCGCCCCCCTTTGTGAAGAATTAACGACTCTTAGCCCTGAAACCAACTCCATAACTATGCTTGAGCATTACAGCGTTCGCATTGGTGAAGCGAAGTGTTGCTACGCCAGTGGACATATATATGTCCACAATCTGCCTCCCATCACTGATAGCGTGTTTCTCGCGTCGACACCAGCGAACTCAATCTGGCCGTCCTGTAGGGCGAACGCGAACTAACTTTCCAATCCCGCACTGGGTGCTCACACCCGCATTTCCGTTCTGTTAGGATCAGTAAAGTCGCGGCAATTTCCCAGAGTCACGCGACGCCTTCACATCCCGCCCCCGTTAACAATGAACTAGGCTTCCTAGCACGGCTGGCGTGTATGCGGTGAAGCACGGGGCCCACTCCTTTCGCACTTTGATGAATGAGACGGTGCGCTGGGTACACAAGGTGACGGTTTTATCCCGCACTGTTCTATTGTAAACAGGCGATACAAATTTGATTGTAGACCTAGGAAAACTGGTGTATGACCGACAGAGAAAAAAAATAAAGCGAGTGGGGAACAGGGAGGCCGTCGAGGTCTAAGCGCTCGTGAAAAGGCAACGTGTTTGCCCACCTGGTTGCCTCATTGGTCAAACAATTCGTCTGACAGATCAATCACGAAGGCACACCTCGAATCATGGGCGCAATCAGGCGTTCATATTTCGCCTTGCATAGACATTAGGCGATGCGGAAGCGCCATCTGCGTCGGCGTTTTGACCAGCCCTCTACTCCTCTCCGTTTTTCCCCAACCCTCCTCGTCGCACTCCTGCTCCAAAACTAACGGCGACTTCCTTTGATTTACACTTCTCTCCCTTTAGTCAGTTCTCTAATACGGCGCCTCGGGCACCTCGTGTAGTGCCTTTTTTCCTTCGAACCTTCTTCCATCGCGATTTGAAATTCATTATTCGAGTAGAAAAGACGAGCTAGCGCCGGTAATTCTACAGCAGCGCAAGCCGCACGTGCAATAACGAGTCGCAGCCAAGCCGAAGCCGCGAAGGAATTTGAACAGTCCCCGACTCGAACAGACATTCCATTACTGCTACGCTCCAGATGCAAAGAAGGGAGCGCGGGCGAAGGGACATATTAAGGAGAATTCATTGAAAATAATTCAATAACACTTGCACCACTGCGTGTGAAATTCTCCGACAAGTTTAACTGTACGCCCATCTCTCTCTGTTTGCCCTGTTTAAGGATTTCAAGCGGACCTTTCTTTTCTATTTCTTTCCTTTTTCGTGTAAAATGCACTTCGAAACTCCCACGCGGTGCTCCAAACGACGGGAAAGTAGTTCTGGTCGCTTTTGTTTCGTTTCAACTTCTACTTAATTCCAATCTTTTTTCAATAGCAAATGGCCGCAAAGTTCCGTGGTTCCCAAACCTTCTGTAGTACCGGTCACACGAAAAAAAAAAAAAGAAGAAGAGAGAGAGCGAGAGAGATACAGATAGTTGTGGACGTGCGGGAATAAAGTCGAGGAGAAAGACGAAGCTGAGTCAGATGCCGATTCGCAAGCCAGTGGGCTACCACGCCATCCGGCAGCCGCGAAGAGACGCGCTCGTCGAAGTGAAACACGTCTGGGGCTCGGGAGCCCTGTCGAGAAATCGAATAAAGTCCTCTTAAAGCCCGCCGAGACTCCGCGGGGTCTCAGCGGGAGCAGAACGGCTGCATCTAATCGAGTCGCCCGCGATTCCCCCGAGTCTCATTGGATTACCCGAACCTTAAGGGTCGTTAAAGTTTAATACCGCCACTCTTGCAACGCCAATTCGATCGGCCGACTACGATGACGGCGAGTACTGCGGCGAGGGTCCCGCGACGTGTTTCCGTGCGTGTGTAGCTGTCTCTCTCTCTTTCTGGCTTTTATCGCTAGTTGCGAGTGAGAGTCGCTATTAATTCAGCAAAAAGGTGGGCGTCCGAAACGGGAGAGCTAGACTATGTAGCGCGACTATTCACTGTCACAAAAGACGCACTGGCTCGATAATCGTCGCTCGTGATAAGTCGCCGAAGTGCGTTCTAAGCCTCAGGGCCACTCGACCAGTTGTCAATATTTGAGAGGCGGCGTTGAGGGCTCATTCGTCACGCCTACGCCGAATCGCCTACGTCGGCTGCAACGTAGCTCATGCAGTCAAGAAAGATAGGCCTGCGTTCATGTGTATATGCTGGAACGCGGAGGGCGTTGCAAATGCGTATACACCGTTGGCCCAACCTTCAGTACTGACAAAAGCAGTGATTATCGTAAAAATAGTGCAACACATCAGGTGATGTCACTCAATGCCGGCTTCTCGCATAGGCACGGCGTCTATTGAGTTCAACGTTTCATCAGATCTGCCACTGAGGTTGTCGGCGGCACTCTGTACCTTTTCTGACCCCAATCCTGCCTCCACTCCATCTCAACTCCGACGTGACTAAATTGTTTTTGTTTGTTTGTTTGTTTGTTTGTTTGTTTGTTTGTTTGTTTGTTTGTTTGTTTGTTTGTTTGTTTGTTTGTTTGTTTGTTTGTTTGTTTGTTTGTTTGTTTGTTTGTTTGTTTGTTCTTCCTCTCCTACTTCTATTGGCTTACGCTCCTTCTTCCTTAACCCGACCTTCTGGCTCGCCAAGAAGTACCAGCCTATACAATAGATTTAGATAGTCGCTCACAAGCTCCGGTCAAATGCGGGTGCTCTAGGAATACTGTGCTGGAGCTCTTTGGCCACGCCTGGCCTTTGTGCCATTAGAGGACATGCATTATCATCATTCCTCTAAATATAGTGAGGTCTTTATTTGAACAGTGAGGCAGACCGAGGTAACCTTAAGAGACGCCTGTCAACGCTATTGCATTTAGCTACACGTGACCAGAATAGCGGACTTTTACATTGAGGGGTACATTAATCATCCATCGAGCAGTACGCGCGAAGGGTTCTGATGTAATTATTTTCCTTGACTTCACATCGCCAACTATACTTACCCTCGAGGCTTCGGCTCTGGGCTTCAGTCACAGGAGTGTAGACTTTGACATGTGTGATTTCATTTGTAACATAAGAGGATTGTCGCGCTGTTAAAACATTTAAAGGTTTCTTTTTTTTTCATCTTTCTGTGAAATTCCCATGCAAATGCTAAGTTTATTTGGTCCATTATCAAAAGCTAGTTTTGTTTCTATACCTTAATTTTCAACGTCCTTTTTCTTTCCATTATTTTGCTTGGCTGTTTTTCTTGTAGAATACAGGATAGAAAACGTGCTTCTTATTCCTCTGTTCCTAAGTAAATATTAGGGTAGGAAATGATATGAGGCTTTAATATTCCTATTATAACACTACTACCATTTGCCCACCCCCTCTTCATAGTTCTAGCGGGCCACTTCTTCTTCAGTCTTCCATCGTGGGCATGCGCCAACGTCTGGAATCGCCATCGCCATCGTTTTCCGCGCACATCCGGTCTGGCAGATGCTGGTCCACTAAGAGACGGCGCCAGCGAGCCAGCTTCCCACCAAAGTCGTGCATCGTGCAGCAGCAGCAGCCGGCGGCTGTAGTAACGCCAGAGGGCGAGCCATGTCTCGTCCCGCGCCGCCCGACTGCGAGAGGCTCTTGCACGCGTACGTGGACTCTGGCGAGCTTCACCGCATCGAGCTCTGCTACAACGAGCACTTGCACCACGGGCACATGCTGCCGTCCGTGCAGTACGACTACGGTCGCTGCCTCGTCTTCAGCCGCTTCCCGGCAGACATCATCAAGGTGCCCGCGCCTTCCGTACACTCTTCCCATCTAGGCTATGTATAGGGTCGGCAAATACCGCCAGCGTGTCCAAGTCTGAATGAATCCGAATGAATCTGTGCGGTATTAGCCTAAATCCGTATGAGCCGAAATTAGTTTCGATAGGCGAGTCAGACGGCTGTGTGGGATCACGCGAGTACAAGTGTGTGCGAGGGTGTAGACTGAGCGAGTCCCAACTTAAAAGCATTAGTCGTGAGTGAAACTGAGTCAGTTTTCTTCGTGTCGTCGAGGTATGTCCAAACAAGAGAGAATTTCACGGGATAATGGAGGCCTGAAGTGATCCACAGTGGTAGGACAAGCTATGTCGCTGGAGCCAACGTTTCGCTAACGGGAACTGTCTCCATCAGGGCAGCAGCTATGCAGGGCGTTTCTTTTTAGCTTCGCCAATTAACGCGACAGCGTTAAGGACCCCGTGTCGCAGAAAATCCGGCGTCGGCGTCCCACGCTGACAGTCTTTCACAAAAAACCAGTCCGAACCACGCATACCCAACCACTCTTCTATCACCGAAGTTGTTCATACCTTGTCTTTCATTGTTTACAGAGTTACTCCTCGGAATTTTGAGAACGGCAGCCCACAAACAAATGTCATGAAAAAGAAAAAAAAAACACCGACAACGCACACCGTTTATGTTAGATCTTCGCAGATTGAAATATTAAAAGTGCAAAACAATAACAGGAAATCGGCCCACGTAAGAGGCCGCGTTCCTACCAGAAAGCTTTCCTTCGTACATAGCGCTCGCCGCCAACGCTTCCCGGTAAAAATAACGGTTACGTAAGCTGCACTTGCCGGAAAACATGAGAAGCAGTCAATGATCTTTTAATGATGTAGCGTTCTCCTCTTAAAGGCTATGCTTAAACGTCCTTCAATGTTTTAAAAGGTTGCCTATGGCAGATAGCACAATTCTAACCTTTGATCTAAATTACTCGATGAGGCAGCCATTACTTCTACGAGACATCAAAAGGTTCAATTGAATAATTAAAATAATTAAGCTAATTAACTTTTTGAATTAATGACTTAACGCCACCTATTTCAATCTGCGAATTATAGCCGCTGAGTTCGCACGGCGTATCCACTTGGAGCGAATTCTCTGGACAGTACCAGTTCCGAGGCATTAATTTTCAAAGTGTCCGACGAAATGCATTGGCGTTCCAGTTACTTGCTGAAGAAGCCATTGTTTTATGTATTGAAGCATATATATATATATATATATATATATATATATATATATATATATATATATATATATATATATATATATATATATATATATATATCACATTCAGTCAGTTGCATCAAGAGGCAGGGCGTGTAACGAGTGTGTTCCTGAACAACACACTGCAATATTGTGAACGCGGTTTAAATCATGCATCTGGAACATCAACGAGATGCAACGTAAGGATACCGCATTTCTCTCATTTATAGCTACATTTCCATTGAATGTCCTTTATTCATGTTCTTTTTTTTTTTGCTGGTTTTGTCCACCTTGGCGCTTTCCGGATCTGTTATAAAATCTGACATTTTGGCTCGCGTACCATAGCCCGATAGTTTCTTGAAAAAATTGAGCACTGCGTTCTCCTTGGTGCTTCTTTGTTTCTGAACAAGCTGAGTAATAAAGAAGCTACCACGGAAACACCACTGCTTAAAATATCCGATGTGAAGCTGCGGCCTCATCGTCCAGCGTCTGTAGACGCAGCCTCAAAGCATTCGTGACAGATGCTCAATTCAGCGTTGCTGGTGCGGGCCGTCAGTTGTAGACATCGCTGCTGAACACTGCCATGCCACGCCGGCGCCTCGCAGGGCATCGTGCTCATGGAGCAGCTGATTCAGCTCGAGTACCGGCCCGTCGACAGCTGCTACATGACGGCGCTGGCGCACACGAAGCTGGGCAACTACAACACGGCGCTGCAGTTCGCCAAGATGATGCTGGTGAAGGACCCGCGCAACTGCCAGGGTGTCGAGCTACAGGAACTGATCCACCGCAAGGTGCTGCGCGAGTACCTGTTCCAAGTGGCCGTCGTCGGCGGTGTGGTGATCATGATCGGCGTGCTGATCTCCATGGCCATGGCACGGCGCTGACGCGACACTCCGAAAAGAACCTACGTGTGGTCTCGACGGACACTTCAGCCACCTGTTTTCTTGCAGACTGTCCACGGGGAATCTTAACGTTCAGCTCAGCGTAGAGAACTTCGCGGCTGAAGCTCAGCGAGTCCGTTTCGAGGCGGGGGCTGGTTGTTGCGCGAACGTGGAGCGAGCTTTCTATAGATCTCCATGCCACCCACAACGAGTGGCGTGCTTTATATAGATCTCCATGCCACCCACAACGAGACGATCGTTTACAAACACGACGCCAACGATGCCAATGAGTTTCCATGAATTCTCCCTGTATGTTCCGCGTTGCTCTATCCCGTTCTGTCCTCTGTCGGACCTTGCTCAATGACAAGAAAAAAGTCTGCATGTCAAACCCGGATGTACGGCAAGTGAAACAAGACCAAGAGAATGTGTAGCGAGACATGTCTTCAGGCTGCTGTCGCAAAATGTCCTTGTCAGCTTCCTCTCCGCAACCGCAGCCTTGCCTTTCGAAATGATAGTTAATGTGAAATTGGGAAAACGGGAAAAGGATTGCGGAATGAATAAGCCAAGGCTCAGAACGCGGGACCTGAGTTCAGAACTAAATTGTAGGTGTATTTTGCTACTTCGGGAATGATTCAGGGCGGCGGCCGCTGACGGGACCCAATTTTTTATGCATAATTGAATTTTGCCAGAACTGTAGTTCGCAAACGATTAACAAGATGTTCTCCGCGGTACAATGACCCCTTGCTCCCCGCCAACACCGGTAGAAAATTAGCAGTCATTCGGCAAACTAGACAACAGCCACCGCCATATCTTTGCTCTGCTGCCGATTCGCCGTTCCCACGCTTTGCAAACTGCCCATCAAGCCTTCTTTATTCTAGTGAAAAGGGTGAAAAGAAAACCGTGGCAGTCGTTGCAAACATATCTCACAACGTTTCCGTGTGATTACAGCCACTTGCGTCGTCATTTGGGGCAGTTCGTGAATTAATATGATCGAAGTTTTTTTTACGCTAGCGGCATTCCTTCCGCATAGAGCAAGCAAACTGTTCAATAAACATTGCGCCAGGCGACAATTCTTGGAAAAGGTCAGAAAATTTCGAGAAGTTCATGTCTGCCGCATCCAAATGTTACAAAATTACAATAATAAACTCAAAGGCGTCATTGTCTGATAGCATTTATAGCCCCTAAATACAAAAGTGTCCTTCCCGATAACGCAAAAGTGTTATTAACTTATGCTGTACTTAAAGTGACGCTGTTCTGGCAAAATACCACTTCTCAAGACTGCAGTGACATGTCAAGTTTCTGGTCAGATGGAACGGTATTCCCACTGCGGAGCTTTATGTCACAGCTATATTGCGTTACACATCACGTTTATTGCCAACTATGTCAACGAAAGGGTTGCCAGTACCTCTTGCGCAAGGGGTCACATTGTGTGCCAAGTTTCTTTTCTTTTCGGGACACGACAAGGCATTTACGCTTTTGCTACGCGGTGCTTAGCAGCAAAACGCACGTACTGTCGGTATCCTGTTTTTTTTTTTTTAGAGCATCATTATATAGTCATAAATTGGCTAAACCAAGCTGCTTTAGGCGGATATTCAATTAGGCTTTAAAGCTGAGGCAAGGTGTGTGTTTGTACTAATATTCTCCCGCGCACTATGATGTGCTCAACTTTGTAGGAGCCCATACGACCGCCTCCTCTCCCCCCTCCCCTTTGCCCCCCTCTGAATTTTATACGTGTCTGGGACTTGTCCTTGACTAGGCGAGTACTTTAACCCCGAAAAGCAGCCAGGCATAAGAAACTCGGATCCTGATAACAAAAGACCTATCCTGTCGAAATCTGGACACTATATTCAAGCTTTATCCAATGTTCTACTGCTGTACGAAAAACTTGAACACGTTGTGGAATGGTGAACATTATCGGCCCATTAACGCAACAAGATTGTGATGCTGGGCCCATTTGCGGTGCAGTTAGCCACGTAAACGACAAATTACAACTGGGAGCGATCCTCCTGGAATAACACACAAAAAAGGGCAGAGTAATATATTCAAAAGCAGTTTGCCGCCCGTAATCGGAACAACAAAGAATTATGCTGCCTTCATTGTCTCTGACAACTGACGGTTCCCGCTGTGTAACTTAATCGACACTGCCTGCTCCTATTTCGTTTTGAAAGGGTACAAAAAGAAAGGAAAGGCTTTACAATGGGTCCGAAAAAGATCTATGCCACAAAGCTTTCTCGTTTCTTTATTGCTATTGTATTTTATTTTTTGTCAGGTCATTGTACATAGTTCGTTCGCTGATCGGTCTCTCGCTGAAACTAGAAGCTTCTATTCAATGCAACTTCACGGCATTCACATTTTCCTCTTTCATAGATGCGCTGCTTTCCTCCCGGTCTTTATTTTAACCGAGGTTTTTGTTTGTCTCTGCTCTTTACTAAATAGAAAGAAAAACAATCCATTAAGAACTGACATCCTGCCTCGCCAGAAACTGTTAAAAGTTGCAGAGGTTAAGAGAGAGAAATATTTTAGGCCACCTCTTTCCTTGTATTGTCTTATTAACGTTCCTTTGCTTCGACCACCCCAAATTACCCCATGCTGCGCATAAAAGCAGGTTGCGTGAGGTTTTTTGGTCACAAATAAACGACGATATGGCAATATATATATATATATATATATATATATATATATATATATATATATATATATATATATATATATATATATATATATATATATATATATATATGTGTGGAGTCACATTGTGTGCCAAGTTTCTTTGCTTTTCGGGACACGATATATATATATATATATATATATATATATATATATATATATATATATATATATATATATATATATATATATATATATATATATATATATATATATATATATATATATATCGCGAACAGTACGATTGTGCTGCAGCCCTGTGGATATTTTCAGTGTTTCTCACAATTGCGAGAAGGAACACTGGGAATGAAAGGCAGTACATTAGTTATTTTCTGATTTTCATGATTGGGGCTTCAGCCGTTCTTGTGGCTTCGTTTATTACGCTTTATCTGGGCTTAAATTGGACTAACTTTCAAAGTAATTCATACTTTTTGATAAAGATGCTAATAACGACTCTGCAAAGACGCGTTATCGATGCTAACTGCAGTGGTTCTGCGTGTCCATGCGTCCGTGTCGTAATGACCTCAACGTCGGGCTTCTGTGCTAAAGGTACTCTGTTCGAATCCTGCCGTCGGACAATTGTAATAATGTCCATTTAAGTATTTATAACCCAGTACTTTCTTAATGATGATCACTTTGCAATGTCACGAAAATATTTTCAAGCCATAAAGACGAAGTTTAGGCGAATCCCTCTCGTGATTATTGCATGAAACTCCGTGGGCATTCCCACAGGCATACCCCGTTCAGCATTGTGGACAGCACGAACTCGAAGAAACGCCATCTACTACTAAAGAACTGAGCCACAGGCAGTTCTGTGGTGCGCGTGTAGTGTGAACATCTTCAAGAACCCGATGAAAGCGTGTCTAATACGCGTGTCTGGCTGAAATTAGGCTCGTCGCAATCAACAATCGTTTGTTGGGCTGGGACACCCTTCAATAGGCAGGTTAGCGCTGCTCGTAGACGCAGTTTTTAAGCGGCCGGCAAAGGTCGGGTCGGGTTGATTTGAGTCAGGTCGATGATACAGAACGACGAACAAAGGAGCAAATTCCCCCTGACGTAGCATTCATTGTTTTTGACCAATCACGGGGATTTCGGCCCGCCAGAATCATTTTTGCATCACACGCTCTCTGTACGGGGGCCGTCTCAACCAGACTTCTGACTCAATCCGCTTGCAATGGATTCATGTAAACCAACCTAATGATACTAGTTCAACGTGTCCTCAACATGTTAAACGCACTGCGCAAGCAGGTGGTACTATTTTTTTTAATTACGCCAAACTGCTCCTTGATTCGAATGTTGCAGCGACATGACCGGCACGCGATAGACGTGCTGTGTTTCGTTACTGGAAGCTGTCAACTTCAGTAGCTACGATTCAAACCAACGCAGACTATTTCTATGCCGTGAGATTAACCCTCTCGCGCGTCACGTTCGACCCACTGTAGATTTTCTAATATCCTAACCATCATCTGATCCTCTGCAGCTCTATCAAATAATATCAGTTACTGTGTGTGTCGTTTTCATTGTCCACCACTGATCTCTTATAATCGCCTTATATCGCGCCCAGATCTCTCTCCTTTTTTTTTTTTGCAGTCTCATCTACGCACAATGCCATGCATTATTTGTCTGACCAACATACATTTGAATGTTCATTTGCATATAGCCATCGTCAGTTTATATACTCGCAACTCTATTTATACTATATTTACTAATTCATACTAATTATACTAATTAATTATACTAATTTACCTAATTTATACTTTCAACCAGTACAGCGACGGACAAACTAGATCCTTCCACTCCAGGACAGTCACCGAATACTTGGCCAAAACGAATGCATTTAAACACTCGTTTTTCCCGCGAACAATCCGTAACTGGAACGACCTGCCCGCTGAGGTGGTCGAAAGCCCCACTATTCCGTCTTTCATGTGCGCGCTTGATCGTTTGCGATAAGTAATTGCTTTCTATTTATGAAGCGTGTTTTTTTTTTCATGCGTTTTCATTCATGTGCGTTCGTTCTAAGCTGCGACATTTAATACTTACTTTGTTATGCGCAGTGCCGAGTTCTGTTACGCGCAATGTTAGCATGCTATTGATAAGGAATTTTTGTACCCTTGTATTGATGATTTATTCTTGTATTGTTTCATATGTACCCACTCCTGCCCAAGGCCTGACACTCAGACCGGCAGTATGTACCAAATAAATAACTAAAAATAAAATGTAAAATATAATTGATGTGTAATAAAAATTCAGGTCCACCAGCAAGCACTGTGTGCATTGATTGACTGATTAATTAATTACTTAATTAATCAATTAATCAATCAAATAATTAATTAATGGCTTGTCATGTGTCTTTTACTTACGCCGCACATTTTCTGCGCGCAAGAGAAGGAACAAAATTTGCGCATCGAAATGTCACGCCGCCCGGGCGGCCTTAAGGTGCAGCGCGCCCTCTCGGGCATGACGCAACAATCCCACACACGAAACCATGGAAGTCCCGAACTGGTGTACTTTGTAAAAGAACACGAGCAAATCCAAATGTGACGACATAACTTATGAAACCTGCCTTATTAGTAACCGACCGCGGTGCCGTTCTTAACGCCGCGCCTTCCCTGAGGCCCAACTTTTTTGGCGCTTAATAAATGCCCGTTAATCGGGCTGTTTCTTCTGCCTCTTGCTCGGTCCCCCTCACGACGTTATTTTCTTAGCGCTGAGAGCTTAGTATGCGTATACACTGCCCAAAGCTGGACGGCGCCCTAGGCTGTTTTGATTTAATCAAACAGAAGGCTTGTTTCTTTACAGCTTTAATGTTCTCCTTACTCTCAGCAGGAGTCTGCCGAAGGCACCGCGGCAGCAACCCCGGACGCCGTTCTAAGAACACGCCCTTTGTTCCTTTTACTGGCTTTGCGTCAGGGGTGGCGCGGCTGGTTGCTGAACAGCGACTGTCCTCTTGGAGGGAAGGCGACGGCGAGGAAACAACAACCATCATTTCTGTCTTCGGTTCCGAGAGAGCAGAAACTCGCCCTCTCTCAATGCTCGTCGAACGCTGATATACTCTTCGGTCCAACCTGTGATTTCTTTGTCAGTGAGACTACTCGCCATTGCAGAGGCGAACCCGGCGCCGTAAATGCAGTTTTCTCGGTGTGGTAAGGTAAGTCGGTAAGTAGGGTAAGTGTAGGTAAGTCGACGACTTAGATTAAGTTGACGCGAGCATTTTGAATCAGGAGTGGTTCGTAGACAACCGGAAGCGAACGGATTTGTGTGAGCATTCCTGGCTAGACGATATTACTTCGCGAGCCCGCGCCGTCACGAGAAAAACCAGAGCACAGCAACACGGCGTCTTCGTTGTTCGCCCCGAAGTACCGGTGCCACTCATTAGCGTACACATGTCACGCTTTCCATTTTCACTGTTGTCGTCCTCTATATCTTTCTTCCCATCTTTTTTTTAATAACTGATCCGGACACGGGGGACCTACAAATGAAACGATAAAATTAACCTGTTGCTTACCTAATTTCAGTGACCATCGCCTTGCTTGGTACAGACAGAGAAACATTTATTAATGGCCGCTGCAGACGTTCATGGATTCTTGCACGCGGCTCCATATGATATAGATGATGAATCAAATCACACATACACACGGGCATTGAACACACGCCCTCATAGTAACCCCGTACGCACATAGTGTTAGTCAGTAAAAGCGTCTCGTCAAAGCCAAGCCTTCCCGGAGGAAGCATCATCAGTTGAAGCACACTGGCTGTATGAAGCACACTGGCTGAGCGCTAAGCGCTGCCAGCATGTTCTTTTTTTTTTCCAAGTTCCAAACCCGTCACGAAGAGCAGAGGGCGACTCTCTGTCCCTACGTCGCAAAATGCGTTTTTTTTTTCTGTCAATGGCAGCCCCTTAACACCAACTTCTACAAAAGCTCAGATGTCAGCCTCAAGCGTACCATTATCTCAACTCGCGCCGTGCGGTGGTTCTCGCGCGTATACACAACATCTCGGCAGTCGCCACGGTGAAGTGACGATAAGACGCGTGCCATTTCTGTTTAGAGTCCCGCGAGATTCGTGCCGCTTGCGAGGAGTCCTATCTCTCCGCATCGCAGGTGAGCCGGCTGGCCATACCGCGTTGAGAATGGCCCATAGGAGGCGACTGCAAACAGCGCGACAAGTGTGGCACCAGAGCGCATCTCGCGATCAGTACTTCCTGTTTCAGTTTGCTTCATCGCGTTGCGCTTGCGTATTATTCCAGCATGCAAGGAACCGTAGTTCGTAACGATTTTTTTTCTGTTCATTCTTCTCGCCATTTTCATTGGCCCGCGCGTCTCTACTAGCCCGAGATCAGCCACTCGGCAGTTTACACGCATGATAAGAATTAAGCAAATTTACGAGACATCCTCGCGCTAGACGGCTCTAGGTAGCAGGTTCGAGTCCCGGCCACGGTGGCCTCGTTTCGAAGGAGGCGGAATGTAAACAATTTACGCGTGCCGCACTTTAGGTGCACGTTAGAAATGTATACATGGTCAAAATTATTCCGAAACTCTCACATACTGCCTTTCTCGGAGCCCTAGCGTTGGTTTTAGACGCTGGAAGATCTTTAATATTCAACATTTAGCAGTGCAACAAACTTATAAGCACCCGTAAGTAAATTAAGACGTCAGACAGGGCGTGTATCGTAAAATATGGTTAACTGTGTGTGTAGTTAGGTTCAATGAGGTAATATGTCCACTTGTAACGTAACCTTTTCCCTGCAGTTCTGGACGTCTCAGTTTCGCACACTAATGGGCCTGAAGCCTCGCAGTACCTTTTACCAGCATACTGGTAACCGTAAGTGAAAGCCTGTCCACGTCTGCTCCTTTGCAGCGAAGGTTTTCTCCGATGAAAAACATTCACTGCCAAGAGTACAGCACTATCACAGGTACGGATCGTAAAGAGAGCCCGCTAAGCGGTACGAATTTCGGGTATTCAGTTGTGCAAACCACTGTAGGCCATATAAAGTTTCGTGCTGGTATATATACTCGTAACCCAGCACCGCCCTCCCCATGAAAGAACGAATCGTTATAGAACTACAACCAAAAAGAAAAAAAGACATTCATCAGTGAAAATGAAACTCTTTGGAAGCTCGCAGGGCCGCAGACGTGTGTGTCTAAAAAGGAGAAAAGGGCGAGACTACAAAGATGTCTGCTTTCTTGTTTTGTTTTTGCTTTCTCTTTCTTTCTCTTTCTCTATTAGTTCATTCCTTCGTTCTGCGTGACGACCCGGCGTTGTAGCTAAACCGTACGGTTTGATGCGGTAGTGAATGCGGTAGTTTCAACACCTGAAACTACTTAAACGTGCACACAAGTATTACGTATACACTGCGCCCATCGAAACGCGGCCGCCGCCGCCTCTGGAAATCGGACCCACGAACTTGTGTTCCGCAGCAGAGTTAAAATATTCCGTTCGAGACTGTCATACAATGATTTTACGCTAATTCGAATAATTTCGGCACAAATTTGACAGAATGCCACAGCAACACGTGAGGATGACTAAGGAACTCAACGATTATTTATGTGCTGTAGAAAGTGCGCCAGGCAGTACATAGAGCACACGGTGAAGTAGGAGTCTCGTTAGCAATATGCGAGTGCTATGTAAACGTAAAAAAACGGCCAAGTTATAATCTTTCTGACAACACTGCGGGCCACGTTGCCTAAGTAAGGGAATAAATAAATAAATAAATAAATAAATAAATAAATAAATAAATAAATAAATAAATAAATAAATAAATAAATAAATAAATATAATGACAAGTCGCACAAGTTAAGCACTCCGACGCTTTGTCAGCTGATAAAAAAAATGGGGGAGGGGGGGGTAGTTACGTGTTCATATGAAACACACCGTCATTTAAGCGTCATCTACAGCATATCTGAGGCACTCCTCGCGGCCTTATGGCTAAAGAGTTGCGTGGTATTCCGAACTCTCCTTTACGAAAGCGTGAGAACACGTTGATAAATGCTTTTCCGATAAGTAACTTTAGCTTGCTGTTATTTCTGTCACGTGCAACTAACGCGATGTGCAAATAGCGGCAGCATTTCCTATAAAGAGCACCCGATAGTCATGCGGGCAATCTTTGATCTGTTTCCTTGAAGCATAAGCGCAAAGGGCGGCAGCGCCTTCGAGAGAGAATCAATCTAAATGCACCGCAGCGCAGTCATAATGTGGCGCTTATGGAAATTCACGCCAACGGCCCGGCTCGCGTAAGAATAGGTGCTTTTACGGTAAGCGCTATTTTTTTTTTTTCATTTCGCATCTACGTTTCGATACTGCATATCTTGTGTTTATGGGCAGTTTTATCGCTGCCTAATGACCCAGTTTTTGGCAACGATGAACCGAGCAAAAAATAAATAAATAAACAAATAAAGAAATAAATAAATAAATAAATAAATACTGCAGTCGTAGTGTCTTGCGTCGCCCCTTCGTGTTACCATATGATTCAAGGCGAGCTTGTAACGCATACGTGCCCGCCGCAAAGGCAATTAGCCAAAACCCGTGTGCGCTCCAGCCTTCCTTCTAAACTTAGCGTTAAGCGGCCTTTGAAGGAGACCGCTGGTCAAAGGCGAACGGCTCACAACGTTTACAAGCGTTAGCCGCGGCGCCGCCGAAGACCTCGGCAAGGTAAGTAGAGCGCCGTATCTTTCTTCGCCTCGTTCGTGTAGCGCAACTGGGTAATCGGCTACAAACAAAAAAATGTGCCACGTCTGATAAAAGACTGATGGGTTCAACACGTCCGACCCGGAGATGGTGCAGAGTTCAACAATGTTTCATTTCTTGTTGCTTAGCTGCGGTAAAGAGGACAACGTTTTTCTTTGTTCTTTTTTTAATGGCACTGGAACTTTTAATAAGTTCTACGTTTGCGAACGCTGTTCTCACAGTCCAAACTATTTTGTATACGTTCTTAAGCCACTGCCAAGATTGACGGAAGCTGACGTTCGGGTCAGGCTGCGAGCCTGGTAATGTGTCTTCAGCGTTTAACACCTCTACTGGATGGGGACGGCTCTCTCTTTTCCTTCACTCGCTATGTATAAGTGTATCTGTCTACCTCCTCTTTCTACCTCTCCATTTCTTTCTCTCTTTCCCCAAAGCTCTCGAACACCAGATTCGGAGCAATTCTAGGCCACAAACTTGCTTACATTTCCTGCCCTCGTCAGGGCAGGTTAAACCAATATGTACGATCTTTTCCGATTATACGACGTATAGTACTGCCATTGGGCGGCCGCAAAGCACTGGTTGTGTGTGAAATGTTGTTTTGCAAGGAGGATTCGCAATCACAGAACTTACTTTCCTGGATGTTCCGTCCTTGATTGGCCATCATCCACGTGGACGTTTCGTCATCATGTCGATCGCGGTCACGAGCGACTCGAACCCGAATGCTCTGGGGAAAAACGCTCTTACACGAAAAAAGCGAAGTTTTGTGAACAAGGGCTCGGAATTTCTCTAGAACGCGAAAGCCCATGGATGGATCACAATGTCGTGGAGCTCAGACATTATCAACGCCTTGCCGCTTCCTCCAGTCTCCTCTGGCTGTTCCAGCTACTCAGCTGGCCAGCAGAGATATCCTGCTGCACTAACCATGCCTCAGCAATGAAGTCACGCTGTTGTATAAAATCTGGACAGAATCGGCATTCGCCCCAGTGTGGCCTTCGCACCTATTCTCCCCCTTGCATAGACCGCAACGAAGCGGTCGACGTGGAGCGCTATATCTCACGGCGCCGGTGCTTCATTGCGAACAGAAGTGAGTATCTGACCTACTGAAGAGAAGCACATTTTCTCATGCGTATCTTGGACATCTAGTGCTTAAGGAAGGACTACGCACAGTGCAAAAAAGGGTTGTCGCATCTTCTAGCCTTTTAACGCGACTGTGGGCTCATGGACGACTGATAGCGGACATTCTATTACGTACAGCGGCGCTCAGGAGGATCAACTGTCGGGAAACTGACTGCCAGGTTAGCACTACCTGTGGCAACAACACGACCGTGCACCTCTACCAGCTGTGGCAGCAGCTGCAAGTTTTCGGAAGCTGCATTCAGAACAAACAGTTCGTGAAAATGGCAGTGAGCTAGCCCTGGCCTTCATAAAAGTTCATTCATAGGGGATAGAAAGAATCGCAGACGTTCTGTGACGTACTGAGAATGTCTGTGGACAGTCTGTGGACGCATGACCTTGCATCCTTTGTTGACTAACGTGTATAGGCTTTGTATGAGGTTAACTGTCCCAAAGTTACTCACTATGAAAAAATCTGTACACTTTCCGCAAGATGTTTCGAAGTCTACGAACCACGGACTGTGGGTAGACCAAAGGAAATCGACTCGTTAACGACTTTTGTCTGTAGGAACTATATAGGCTTTGTGTAGTCAGGAGAACGTGCCTACAATAGGCAAAATCAGTTTATTTGAAGTCTGCTGGTAGTCTATAAAGTATTCATGTTCGATAACGACCAACGACGAGTCATACGAGCGAGACCATGCTTAAAAACGGTTCTTCTGAGCGCAGTCTTGTGAATACTGAATGTTATATTTCTGTCCTCTAGGCAAATCCGCAAGCAGTTGAAATAAACTTCTGTTTAAAATATGCAGTAGCAAGGTTATACGTAATCCCGACACACATTTCTCTCCTCAGACAAAGGGCACGAATCCAAAGGGACCTCAGGATAAATCACCCGTATTATTCACCGCGTAGGCGGAGACAATCAATGAGTGTTAGCACGAGGTAATCGGACTTCGACGCCGGTGAGCTCAAAGCGCAGTCAATCACGCATAGCCAGAGGGCACGCCAGACGAATCCCCGCAGTGACAATTCATGACACATTCCTTGAGATCAAATGCGCGACGCCCGCCTGCTAGATAAGGCGCATAACTAGGTCATGGCGCAAACACACTCGTTAGAGCTATTTCATTTATGTCCCCAATACAAAGCGAACGGACGTTAAAGCATATATATTCACTGGACTCGCTCGCTGCTCCATTTCTGTTGTGTCTCCGGCTGCGCGCTGCATTTGACAGCAGGGATGTCATCACAAAGATAGCGTTATCTATGAATGAGCCGCCACCGTCAACGCAATCTCTTTCTTCGCGCGGTCTGGCACCCCTTGAATGAGAGAAACTGGCTGTTAGCCTTATTGATACGATATGTTCAATCGTCGTTAGCCGCACCGAGCGTTCCGAGAAACTGCCAACCTTCTGACTTCGTTGAGCAATATAAACGTGCGTGATAAAACGGCGCGAGTGATAACGCAACACTCTTGTGCCACTATCTCGACACAAAGGTGTTAGTTCTTTTCCGATGCTCCTTCCTCCTAACACGATAATTCCTGGCCTTTCGGAGCTATAGGAAAGATCGATTGCTCAGGCGTTGCATCGAGAGGTCTTGCGTCAAGAGAGCCTCTTTTTCTATGCTGACGTTATGGCCATTCATGAACCTTGCATGCTCTACCCGGCACGCTTGCCACTTGACGTCTTCTGAAATCTGCAGCAAGTGTAGATTGCACGGATGTCCGGTAAATGACACGCAGTGGGCGTGGACGCGTCCAATAAAAAGGAGGTCCTAGAAGCTTTTCTTTCTCTCTTTTTTTTTTCTCTATCAGCACTTCCGCGCGGAAAGAAGCGAAATAGTGGCTAATTCGAGAGCTTCGAAAGTGCTGAATCAATTTAAGTGAATAACATCAATTACATGCTGCTCCGTGAACTCACTTAACATTCGTTACGCGTGAAGGTGCTTAGGGTGTGGTACACCCCCAACCCCGGTAAAGTAGTACCTTCCTTGTTGGCTTACAACCATATTCTAAAAGATTTTGCGCAAGAAAAAAATTTCGAACTTAAGCGAGTCCCCTGGCACTGAACTCATTCATTGCGACCTCAGCTGAATCTGACATCACCAGCTGCTAAAAAGAATATTGTTATTATTATTATTATTATTATTAGTAGTAGTAGTAGTAGTAGTAGTAGTAGTAGTAGTAGTAGTAGTAGTAGTAGTAGTAGTAGTAGTAGTAGTAGTACGATCCCTTTAAGAATGACACAAACTCACCGTGCGGGATAGGCCACGAACCTGGCGGTATGATGATAACAATAAAACATATGTAAACGAAATTATGAAAGAACCTGATCATAAATCAAACCAAATAGTGTCTAAGAAAATAGTCAGCTCCGCATAAACAAGAACAAATCCTTTTCGATCCACAAAACGTTACCTTCGTCTGATTGTATTGTGCCACATCTGCATAGATGCCACCCCGCTCACAGTCAGCGCGGTGCACAGAACCCTGCACAAATAGCCAAGGGTTCAAATTGCGTCACTGTGCCTCTTTTTTATCGCTTCCCTGTCATTCCCTCTGTCCCTCTTTCAGGTGCAAGAACAAAATGCTTGTCTTTTTTCTGTGTTGATAGGTCTACGCTTCATGCTTCCTAAGTTCTCTTCAACCAATCGATGCGTGATGTGCTGACTAATCCTTGCGCAGTTCTCGCATAGAAGGTCACATTCGATTCAATAAATATCATCCAATAAAATGGTGATACCTTGGTATAAGCGCGAAAAATCAGTAATATTAGCGCGTACGGCTCCCAACTACCTCATGCCGCAGGGTTGATCCTCAATTGTATAGTGTTGAGCAAATTCCTTATATCTTTGCCACCTGGTATAAAGGTGAAGCTAAGCATAACAAAGACGACCCAATTATTAATAACGGCTCCATATGATGATTTCATGAGGATATGCTATATCGCCTTACGCACTCGCTTCTCTATGAAGAAACGTGCCTCTCCGTTGTTGCGTCAGCCCGCTTTCCTTGCTGCGAAAACTCATAGCCTGCCAACTTCTCACTTCACTTTATCGTTTCCCGTTTCTAGCCAGTCCAGTTGCGCATTCCCCACATTGCCCGCATACCGTAAGTGCCATTCCTCGATCAGGTTACGTGCCTCTCGATCTTTTATCGCAGCTCTCTCGTCTTGATTTCCTTGTTTTCTCCCGCTGTCTACATTTGACTCATGTCTGAACGGCTGGTTCTCGGCGCAAAAGCTGTCGGCAGCCTCAAAAACATCGAAGAACGTCAAAAGTGCGGCCCTACAAGCTCGATACGGGCGTCGCGAGGTTGTCCCCTCTCGACAAACAATGGACACTCCTCGTCCTTCCGCTACACCGACGCGCTACACGTGCGTCTACGGTACGCCCATTGAGGACTTTGGTGGACACATGCGGACACGTGTCGTACGTAGCAAGGCATATACTCTCGGCGGAGTGTTTTTCACCCTTGACTCGCCATTATCGTCCTGTGTTCGCACTTTCTCTAACTCCGGGACCCTGACGAAAACGACGATATTACACCGCGCGTGTCTACACGTTCCACTGCCGGGTTGAAGGATTGTGGCTGCGCGTTTGCTTCGGCGTAGTCCAATGCCAACTTGAAGACGAAAGCAATGCCAGCCGTGTGCTCAGAACCGTTCCGTGAGTTTCACACGAAACACTCTATACGTCGGCTCCTCTGCTATACCAGCGTTGGCTAGATACCGTTGACTGCTGGTGCAGAGCGGGAAAGGTCACTCGTGGCCGCACCGTCGGTTTTCATGTTCGGAATAATCGACGTCAGTACAGCGACACATCGGCGCTATACCTTTGAGTCAAGGTCACGATAGACGAGAGTTTGATGTTATGAAACTTCTCCGTGCTAGCGCCAACGTACCTGCGCTTTAATCGGAAACGGGTGGGGACGCTACTACATAGCACGCGCTTTCCATCGCGCAGCATGACATATCGTGTAGAGGGTCGTCGCGCATTGATCATTAGGAACTGTTTTATTATCCCTATCATTCTACATACTGCGTCACCTATCTTCCCTACCCGCCTCATTCTCCCAACAAGCTAAAGGCACAGGCCCGACCGTTACAGCTTTCCTGTACACTCGCTCACATTACCCGGTTTTTCACAGCGTGACCACAGAGGAGCACCAAAATTTCGTTATTCAGCTTGTCGTGGCACACTTAATGCTCTCGCTTTCAACGTGCATTCCTATTTCCAACGCAAGATAAATTAAAAAATTATGGGGTTTTACGTGCCAAAACCACTTTCTGATTATGAGGCACGCCGTAGTGGGAGACTCCGGAAATTTCGACCACCTGGGGTTCTTTAACGTGCACCTAACTTTAAGTACACGGGTGTTTTCGCATTTCGCCCCCATCGAAATGCGGCCGCCGTGGCCGGGATTCTATCCGGCGACCTCGTGCTCAGCAGCCCAACACCATAGCCACTGAGCAACCACGGCGGGTCAAGATAAATTCAGGCTGCAGCCTGGGAAGCACGATGCTTCCACCCTCTGCATTTGGACCCCACTTAGGACCCCACGCTACCCTGTTTCCATTCTCGGTTGCTCACGTTGCGTTCGCAGCCCTATCGCGAATGTAAGATTTATCGGCGAGCCTCTCTGTTTGCGGTCTGTCCATACGTTCGTAAACCTCTCTGGTTGTCATGCCACATCGCAGTGAGATAACCTTTGTGAACTGCCAAGTCCGATTACATGGCCGTATATTTTGACATCAGCGACTTGCATGTCGCATTGTTGCGAGACATGATAGCATTCAGTAGCGCGCATATATAGCATTCAGTGAAGGCCGAGGCTGATCTTGAGAGGATCTTGCAATGTCTCACAGATACTGTGTACTATAAGATTCGATGCTGGACAGACAAAATTCGTAGAACCGCAATTGAGCAGACGACATTCAGGTCCAAGGCAAACCACGCAAACATTATTTAGACCCTGCATGATATTTTACGTGTTAAAACCACAGTCTTATTATGAGGCACGGCGTAGAAAAAGAGACCGGATTAATTTTGACTACCTGGCGTTCTTTACCGCGCACCTAAATCAAATTACGCGAGCGTTTTTGCATTTCGTCCCCACCGAAATGCCGCAGCTGCCGCCTGGATCGAGCCCACGACCTAGAGCTAACGTTCCCAGCCGTATGATCAACAAGTTGGGCGTTCCTTATGATAGCTCTTACACAGGTGCCGAGTAAAGGTGTAAGCTTCCTTCGACGTAGAAGAAAGTCCTTCTGTTTTGATATCGTCGTGCAAGCAGGTAATAATGTTGCTGAAGCATGAGCTCCAAGCAAGCTAGACAAACGAGCAGAAAAATATAAGCTTGACCAATACTCAGCAGTTCAAGCTAAACAGGCATCACGACAGCAACACCACTTTACGGTTTAGCATAGATCTCGGCAAAGAAACAGATGAACACGGTTGTACTACTGTTCAGCGGATGACATCCTTTCTAGAGCGAAGCTTTGTAATCCTCTTGATATTTCGCTCTTCACCGGTCATTATTTTTTCTCATATCGTGGCTTGGGGTAGTTGACGGAGCATTTCTTTTTTTTTATATACTCCGGGTGGCACCGCGGTATACGACCGCAATAGCACTGTCTGCGCAGTTTACGAGCACATATTGCCGGCTATCGGCGAGAGCTTGGCGGCAATGGGCCGCGCTCGTCGGCAAGGACTTGCGGAAGCGAACCAGCGCTCATGATCGGCTCTTTTGCAAGCGCGCGGCCAAACAGCGACTGCAGCCCTGTGTTGGGTTAGACGCACTCGGTGCTCAGTGCTTAAGCGAGACAAAATACCTTCCGTACGCGGAGTCAAGCGAGACAGAGGTTCACAGGCAGACGGAGTCATCTATAGCGGTGGAAAAATTAAGTGATATTAAGCTTGAGCCAAGATTTCCACGAAGGGACGTGTTCTCCTGAGCACGGGGTTGTCACATACATATCGTATAATTTATCGCACCTGGTGCGCGCCAGGCTCGTTCTAATTCCTCGAACAATGCAGATCCGTTAGCGCTTCTGTTTCGACCACTGCTCTAGGGAAAAAAATTTAGAGGGCGAATCTGGTTGAGATTCCGCGTGAAATGCTCACAGATGAAAAGAACCTCTATTCGAAGCTATGAGCCCACAGTGACAAACTTGTAAGTTGTATGTTGCCATCCGTAATAGGAGGCGTTCTTTTAGGTAGCCCCAGTCTGCAATGCGAGAGGTGAAATCACGACTTGGATGATTTCGGCTTCCCGGGCCAGTGGTGAACCTCTTCAGTTCGTTAAATGACTCAGGTTGAAGCCCGTCATGGAGTTGGTTTTTTTTTTTCGGTAATTATCTTTACAGAAAGTTAAAAAAAAAACCTTTGACCAATGCGTACGTATGTTTTGCATCATAACGCTTCATCTCTATTGTCTCCCTCTGTTCATGCTTAATACTTTTTTTCGACTTACGTTCTACCTAAGAGAAGTACAGGAAGTACAGATTGATGAGGTTTGGCATCCCAGCAAAACAAAGGGGCTAATGTGATTGATCGGTAAGGTTTGACGCCACAAACAAACACCGGGGCTATGAAAGACGCGGTAATTTCGTTAATCCTAGGAATCCAACCTCGAACCTCGTGCTTCTCAGCAATATATTTAGTCACTGAGTCACAGATGTGGTAACAGCAAACCAGCTAGAGCTTAAAGGTGACATGTCGCGCTCCTGCGTTTTGTTCTCAAGAGAGAGAGAGAGAGATGAAGAGCGAAGGCAGGGACGTTAACCAGATATCTGTCTCCGGTTTGCTACTCGCTACTCTACACTAGGGATGGGAGATAGGGAATAGAAAGAGGACAAAGAGGAAAGCGTTAAAAAAAACACGCACACACAGAGACACACACACAAAAGGCGTTCCAGTTAGAGACGTTCACAAAGGCCGGTAGATCGCAAAAAGCGCATAGCACTTGCACGGCCTTCTTCTGTGACGTTAGGTCTTTTCGATAGTGTAGAATTCTTTTTTCCGATAGTGTTTTGTCGTTCAGCTAGTCAAGTTCCTGGCGAAGGCATTCCCTCTGTGGAATGTACTGCGAGCAGGCGCACAATATATAGCCAATCGATTCTTCATGGCCGCAGTGGCCACAGGTTGCGGTGTCGGTCATCCCTATGCGGAACGCATAGGCTTTGGTAAAGGCAACGCCCGACCACAGTCGATACAAACGCGTGGCGTGTCCACGGCGAAGCTTTGATGGGGCTCGAAGACTTAATGTGGGATAAAGGGAATACAGTCGCGAATTTCTTAAATGTGGCTCATTACATTACGACGTGGTGCACTGCTGAGATACCAGGAGGAGCTTCCGTGCTGCGTCAGTTCTAGAAAGTGGAATTGGTACGTGGTGTTCCTCAGTATGGGCTGAACTGGTAACTTACAGCCCCATCGCCCGTTCATTGCCCATAATACCGCAGTGACTTGGAAGCCATAGTAAAGTTATTCTATGGCCTGCATCACTTATATGGTGTAACGTCTCTGTAATCTGAAATATTAGCTGTTCGTGCGCAAGAAACGCACGCTCTCTCCAAGGTAGAGCAAATGACTGCAGCAAGTGCTCCTGACCAAAAAACCGCCTGCAACTTTTAACGCCTACGCTCCCATCATCAGTCTTGTCGGATTAGGCGCGAGGTCACAGCGCTCACGTTGCAAGTATCCGAACAAAACACCGCGTTCTCGTATAATTAACGTGATTACGCTTCATCGCGGTTGCAAACACGTATTCTGACCTCATGGTTTAGGCAAGCTGTAGCGATAATCAGATAGTGTCTGCCTCTGCTCTCTCTTTATAGGAAGGGTTAAAGATTAATCACGTATAGTACGTGTGCTATGAAGACACTCCAAGAGTGGGTGGCAACATAGTTCAAAACGTTGCCCAGTTTTGGTTCGGTATGAATCATTAGCTGCATGGGGCGGCGGAGATATAGTGTGGGCTTTATCGAATTTTATAACAAATAAGAAATGAAACTAGACGAAAAAAAGGAACCAGTCAGACAAAACATCTGCTGTGTGTGACTGTCGATAAACGTAGATTTCAAATTACCTAGCAACGATCCATTTTCAGTCATTTCATAAATAAACGATTCCACTCTAACCGTCCAGCTATAGTTCACAGCTGTGAGAGCGCCGATAAGCAGGTTCAGGTGTTCTCAAAAGAACTTAGTTCATTCACCCATTATTTTTAGTATTAAAAGTTGTGAACCCAATATCTTACTGAGATAAATCAACTGTAGTTCCTATAGGCAAGCGTACTTTCTGGTGATTTTCAGTAGCGGAACATGAACGCCTTGTATTTGCTCGAAGCGCGCTCTCCCGCTCCACTGCCGGGCGCCATCTACAAGGTCATGAGCACTGGCACGCACATTTTTTTTTTCTAGAAGTTCTATTCAGGAATTCGTCATCATCTATATCTGTCACGAGATTCCACCTCATTTCGCTCAGCATTTCAAGTGCACGATAGCCCTCCACGTCGTGCAATTTGTTATTTCGCTACGATCGAATGGCACAGGCGATAGTCTGTTATAGACGCTTTCTCGTGTTATAGGCGCTTTCCTGCTGCCCCAGCATAGTTCTTGGGCGCGATCGGAGATCGTTATTCGAAACGCGCGTGCCTCACGCGACTGGCCTATAGGCTGCGCCGATGTCGTCAGCCGCGCGGGGCAGTCACGTTTTCGGTGACGTCAAAATGACGACACGCTCCTGTCAATCATTCTGAAACCGAGCACGTCGTCTGCTAGAAGCAGAAAGCGAGCAGCAGAACGTGTTCTGTTCGCATGGCACGTGTGGTGGATTGGATTGAATCCAAACGGCGGCTGCGGCTACAAAATGACACGTTCGAATCCAATCCATAGTCTTATTCGAGAATATGGCGCTTGCAACGGGAGCTTCGGTTAGTGTGTTGACGATGCTCGACGAGGAAGCTGAGCGGCCGGAGGTGCGAAATGCGTTTGAAAAGATGGCGGAAAGCGAACTCCGGCGTCGCTTTCGCTTCCCAAAACGAACAGGGCGTTTATCGGCGCCTTCTGACGCGCAGAGATCAGGGACCTAGTCAGACATTGCGGTGCAACGCCACGATGCTGCCGCTGCCCTTTGAAAAGCGCACCACTGCTCCCGTCGTTTTTTTTTTTTTTTTTTCTCGCTGTGCGTGACACCACCTAAGGACCATGCCGAAAAACTAATAGTAAGAAATTGTAGAAGCCATAAGTATTACTATTTACTATATAAAAACGTGTTTAAGCTTGAAAAAAAGGTTATATTTCTTTTCATATAAATATTTTCTCCATTAGAAGGCGAGAAACAATTCGTTTTGCAGTATAGTGTACCCAAGGAGACGACCAATGAGGCACGTCAACTTATGAGACTTCACCGCTTGCCTATTGGCGGCTCTCTCCCTCCCGTTCTCAAAAATTTTGAGGACCGCCCACTTTGTGACATGGCAGTGACTGAACGCGTTCTGTTCCTAACAAAGACCTCCGATCGCGCCCCTGGTGGCACGTTTTGGCAGTCTACTTAGCTTTCGTGTTGAAGTTACTGTTCACACCGTCTAATTGAATAAACAGAGCCGATCATAGAGACAATGTCATCGGAGCTGGGACGATCCTGGAGACAATGTAATCAAACGTGGCGACATTGTGAAACGATCCTGAAGGCAGTGCAGCGTCATAGAACTCGCATTTCTCATAGCATTAAGCAATGGAAAACTAACCAATAATGGTCCCTAGAAGCATATCTCAGAGGACCTACCGGCAAGCTATCGCTTGACTTTGACAATCTACCTCAAATGGTTTCTGCCTAATATTTACTGTGATTAACCTTTGCAGGATACTTGATTCACTTTCCGTTATATATATATATATATATATATATATATATATATATATATATATATATATATATATATATATATGTCTCTAACTGTTTTCTCCAACATTTTCAATAAAAAGGAAATTCTCTAGAATTTCGCCAGTGATGGGCGTAATCAAACTGGCGTCATATATATATTCAGGCACCCGCCTCACACATACACTTTCCGGCAGCACCGCTAGGGGGCGCAGCATGGCCAAAGGGAAGCGCGAGTGAGGAGCACAGCTGCAGTAAACACGTCATATGTGACGCGTTTCGGTGGTGGCAATACGGTATGCCGTTACAATGCTTCAATGCTAATCGCACTATCATCGTCAGTTATCCATAAGATGGTTTCTTCCAGCATTGTTTTGCCAGCTTGATTTCATAACAGGAGACACGCCTTTCAAGGAGCCCGATTGTTATTTTGTGCGCATGTAAGTACCCTGAATTACAAGCGTAGTTTACGGGACAGATATTTTTTCAAGTTTGTGATTCCCTGAAAAGCAATATGACTGCTGGAAATCAGTCACTCTGTATTGGCAACCGGCCTGACAGGCAATTCGTCTATTGCCTTACCAAGTCCCTGGAGAACGCGGCAGGCTAAAGTTCAGCGCCGCACACGCAAGTAATTTAATCATGCAATATAACTGCAGTGGTAATAAGTAATGACAGCGCGGATCACATAGCACACATATTCATTTAGGTCACACAGCAAGGCTCTTCTAAGAGCATTGAATGAGGGTGACACAATTCTACCAATCACAAGAGTAGGAGCAGCCATCACTTATTCAAGGGCCATTCCTCTGGCACATCCGATATTTTTTCGTCCACATTGTTTTGCTTAGGCCCTGCTGGCTCGTACCTTTAGATTCGGTGACTAATCTCTGGTGTTTTGCACAGGTGAGAGTATCATTGCGATATCATTCAACCGCGCGTGTCAATGCCCCGCTCCTGCCGTTTCAGTTGTTCGCGCGACAGACGGGTGTTTCACGCGGCGATACCTTTTTTGGCCGCACGAAGCAACAACTACCTTGTAGTAACAACTATGTGATCGCTACTTGAATTTTGCTTTATCAGCTCAAGAGAGTTATTGATAGCTCTGTACCTCGATTGCAAGTGGTATTTCTGTTCGCTTTACCTTCAGGTAACAAGGACAATTATCGCAGATCCGCATGATGTTAAAGGGGTTCCATCACACTTCGTCATCTTTTGTTCCGGCTGTCTGGACTCAAAACAATGACAGGCAGATGGATACCTTTCCTTTTTTCGCAGTATATTTCTTGCTGTGCACATCCCTGTTTGCAGAGATATGTTTCCTATAATTGGCACATTAGACTTCTTAATAACAAAGTATTCACACATTTATTCAGAAATGGAAAGAAAGGTTGAATGTAACACAATCATCCAGCCACTTGAAAATTTTGAATGCTGGCAAAAAGACAGCACTTTCCTTTAGCGGAGAAAACGGCAATGAGAAATCAAATGGCCACATAATAAATTATTAATAAAAGTTAATATTTAGTTCGCAGAGTCCGCATTACTTGCAGTGTATGGCCACCACGCGCCATGTACAGAGTGTCTACGACACATGCACTACGTTGCCGCTCGCATAAAGCTCTATCGCCGAATGCCTCTGAGTATTCTATACTACAATTGGGTCCTCTACACCGGTGGTATTTCAAGCGGCACATAGGTGCCATTGAAGAGAGACTGTGGGCAGGGTGTGTTTTCGAAGCTGGCTTTGTCTACTTACAGAGATTGCAACGCGACGCTGAATAAGTTTTCTCTGTTTTTCTCGACTAAGCGCGCCACGCACGAAAAAGGAAAACAAGAAACGGTGTCTTGTTTTCTAAAGCCCACAGTTCGATACGGCCCCTATCGGGGTACGCTCTCTGCAAACAGCGCCGAGAACCATGTTACACGAGTTTGCGCCGACTCACCTTGGTATGTAGTGGCCGAATCAGGAGCCGATTTTTTTTCGAGCCGAGGTCGGAGAGCGCCGGCGGCGATAATGCGGGCTGGCGGGTCGCACAGGCTTGTTCCTACGAGGCAGAGCTGGCCGGCAGGGACTGGTGGCACGCGGTTTCCAGATCAGCGAGGGAAGGCGGGCGGTGATGCCGCTCAAGCGGTAGTTCGAGCACGTGCGATAAAAGCGAAAGTCACACTTGTGCTGGCGGCGCTCGCGAAACTTGTCCGTCGATGTGCGCTGTTCGCTTTTCTCTCCCCCTCTCCTTGGCGGTCGCTTCCGCACGTGCGAGGAACAAGGTCTTGCCGCCGATACCGAAACGGGACCGAAGAAAAAAGCGTGTTAAGGGCAGTGCCTCCAAAACAATGTGTGCGCGCTGTTTGCGACCGGCGCGGTCTTTATGAGCCCACCGGCGGCGCAGGCGCGTCGCCCGCCGCGCTACTCGATTGGTCCAGCGCGATGACTCCCCTCGCACCCGAGCCAAACTGATGCCCTCCTCCCCCGAACGCGCACACCGGCGAACGCACCGATGAGGAGGAGGAGGAGAGGAGGAAGAGGAGAGGCGTGAGTGGCAGCCGGCGGGGGCTCAACAGGTGCAAGCCCGATGAGCACAAGAATGGGGAAAGGGCAGGCGGGCCACGAGTGTGCTTGTGGTGGGGGGAAACCCAACGGCAAAACGGCGCGCCGCTCTTTTTGCCGCCGACTCTCGCTGAGAGCGCTATTTTCGGGGGGCGGGGCTCGTCGGCATGAGCGCGTCGTGTGACGTCGGCCGAACTTGGCGCGTACGAGCGAAAGCGCGGAGGGACGCTGGCGGACGCGGTTCTGTTTCCTCTGCAACGCGGCGCCCACTTCAGCGGTATCCGCTCATGCATGCGGTGTCGTAATTGAGATTCTGAGCGATAAGGTGGCGAATGCGGAACAAAAGCGGAGACTGTGGTAACGTTCGAAACGTCGACTGGATCGGCCAAGGTGAAATATAGCTTCCAGGGAAGAAGCGCCTGCGCTCCTTTTGATCCGCTACTTCCACCGGTGTTCCAAGTTCAGCGCGTTGGCACGTGGTCACATCCGAAAGCCGCAGTAGGCGAACATCCCTCCTAGTGAATCGATGGTCGTACTGTGCCTCCGGTATGGTCAGAGGAAACGATAGTATACTAGCTTGGCTAAGGGAGTGAAGGTGTGGTGAAGCGGTCGCTTTGTCCACAGCTGATCTGCGTGGTATAACTTTATTCGTTGTGGCATTCATCTCGGGAACTGGCAGGAGAAAGGTAATGGGAACGAAAGAGCGACAGCGCCTCCTGCTTCACTCCCACTTTTCGAATTCCTCTGCGTGGCACAAGATGCGCGAAATCTTCAAGTGCTTGACACAAAACGTTGTTTTCTTTTTCAGCATTCATGAAAAATGAAGATTTGATAGCGACAAACTGTCATCCGCCTAAGAGTAGCCCGAAGACAAAAGGAAAGCGCGCAGATGCTTCTTAGAAAGAAAGCCTTAGCAGATGCCGAAAAAATCGTCTTGGTCCAGTGGTTGCCTTCTCGAGTCGGTCGCTCTGCCATCTAAGGTAAGGAGAAGGCTAGTTGATCGAAGAGCGCGGCCGAATTGGGCGACAAGTCGCGGTTCGCTCACGGTTGCTAGAGCGACCGCTCCGGAAAGGCATTGGTTCCGCGTTCGGTTCTCCAACCTTCACGAATTTTTTCCCAGTTGCGAAGTTTTGCTTTCAGACACACCTGTCCGTTTCCTTCTAGGTTTATGGTACTCTCAGGTAGATACTTGAATCTTTTCAATATAATCGTCCACCTTGTAGATTTCTGCCGAACTAATTCATTTTCCATGATAAAGATGTGCATATATAAGCAGACAAAAAGCATAGGTATGTAGGCAGTGTAGATGTATGTTCTATACATTAGGGATGTACGAATAG
Organism: Dermacentor albipictus; assembly: GCF_038994185.2. Taxonomy (NCBI): domain Eukaryota; kingdom Metazoa; phylum Arthropoda; class Arachnida; order Ixodida; family Ixodidae; genus Dermacentor; species Dermacentor albipictus. The sequence continues at coordinate 28,016,527 of NC_091823.1, read as the reverse complement.
TCATCATAACACCTAATCGAATACGAAACGAATAGCGCCAGAATCAAGTTGAATATCGGATATATACTTTTCAAATGGCCTTCGAAAACTGCACAGCCGTTATGACAATGATATAATATGATGTTCACATTCTTAAAGTTAGCATGCTTGTGTCATTATATAATACGTTAAGAAGCTTTGTTTATTAAGAGCATAAATGGAGCATTAGACGCAAACAAGTATAGTTTCTTCGCATGCACAGGGCTCTTCAGAGAGAGCGAATGATCGCTGTGCAGCCTGTAAAGTATGGCGACCTAAGTGACGCAGCCTGCGCCACTGCGCAAGTACTCATGTTTTATGTCTATACTATGTCTACGGGGGTGAAAACTTACGGTATTTTTGCTCTAAATTTATGTCTATTTGGGCGCAGTTGACGTTTTCAAACATTCGAAAAGTACTCGAAAAATATTCATCCTTACGAATAGCAACTATCCAATTCAAAGAACGAATCGAATAGGACACTATTCAATTTGTTAGTCGAAAGTTTCGAATATTCTCACACCTCGACTATACACAGGGTGTCCCAGCTAACTTTAGCGGAAGTTTTAAAATATGCGAATGCCAGCCACGTAGCTGGACAGAAGCGAGGTAATGTTATTTGTTGCCGCTTGGAGATACTCGGATTATTTCTTTCATTCTACCTAATTACATAATTAGTTAACGAACTTCTCAAATATTATAATTAGATAAAAAGTGTCAATGAAAAAAATTGTAGAGAAACATGAGAAACTCCCGATACAGTGTTCTGCTGCTCAATACGTGCTGCATAAAAGTGTTTTTTCCGAGCGTGCAAGAAGCCCTCGAATACACGCGAAGTGTCTCGAGCGGGCAATCGCGCGGCAATGTTGCGTTCATTTGCGGGCTTCTTTCACGCTCGGAAAAACACTTTCATGTAGCACGCATTGAGCAACAGAAAGCTCTTTCGGAAGTTTTTCATGTCGCTCGACAATTTTCTCATTGACACTTTTCATCTAATTTTAATATTTCAGAAGTCGAGTAAATAATTAAGACTAATTATCTAATTAGACAGAACGAAAAAGAATAAGAATGTCCAAGCGACGGCAAACAACAGTACCTTGGTTCTGTCCAGCGACATGAAATTTGCATATTTTAAAACTCTGGCTAAATTTAGCTGGGAGATTCTGTATAAATCGTGAACTTCAGAAGTCAAATCCTAGCTATGTGCTTCTGAAATTCTTCATACCTGCCTTCAACTGTAAGTAGCCGGAACTATTGAGGAATTACGTGCGATGTCTAAAACTAATATATTGAAAATGCTTTGCGGAAATGGTGTACAGTTTGTGAATATTCAGGTGGTTTTTGTATGATGCATTAGTTATGGTTAACTCTGTACTCTGAAAGACCACGTGTGTATACAGCCTGTGAGTGTGCGTGCGTGCGTGCGTGTGTGTATGTGTGTGCTGTTGTCGTGCTTACGTTATCTTGCTTAACTAACTTGTGCGTATACAACAGTCGGCTTGAACGTAAGACCCTGCGTCATCCTAATGCATTCATCGCGGCATCGTAATGGTGTCGTAATTACTGATAGCGATGATATTGCAGCCACGCCGTCTTGTCGTGGTCAACGGTCAGCTAGGGCTGATTTAGGTTTATAGTCGTTTCTTATACAACCCTCTCTGTAGCTGCTCCACAAGTTAAACGCGTCTATAACGACGATTATTTTATTGTGAAAACATACATTAGATCGTCACTCTTCTTCTTCAGTCTTAGTCCCGTTCTATTGCGGGATCGTCATTGAGTAAATGATAAGAGGAAAACCAGCGTAAGCGTATAGATAAACGATTCCTGGAAACGTCGTTATAGCAGGAAACACTGAAGCCGACAAAATGGCTAGAGAAGCACATCATTCCGCTCCTGTCGCACTAACCCGATACACGAGGGCTGACACCAGGATTAGAAAAAAACAGTTATGCAGGTGCGTCTATATCAAAAGTTTATCGGTTTGACGCCAATTTTACGAACAGCATAGAGTTCACCCCCCTTCTACAGTTGCCGATCTAAGCTGGTGCTGACCGTTACATAGACTCTCTGATTCATCGTATCAAGTTAGAAGTAGCGTGTACAGGTAGCTTATTGTATAGTTTACGTCATTCAGTTATGCCTTTTTGCACGTGCGGCCATTCATGGGAGAATGTACGATGTATACATTCTATTAGGCTAGTACTAAGTTTGGACAGTAAAGATGTGCTTTGAAGGCAAACACTATGACGTTGACAATCGTCCTTTCAGCATATACATGTTAATTGTCCAGGCCATAGGATAAGGCATCCTCACAGCGTTCAGCTCAAGAAACTACATTCTTTACTGAAAGTTATATTGCATCTATGTATTAATACTTTGTAAGTCATTTGTGTGTTATTTTTATGTCCCAGCGTTTTGCGTGGTTTATAGACAGATTTGTGGGCTGTTTTTTTTTTCTAAGTTGATGGTTGTTGTTCAAGCATGTTTACGAAATTTGCTTTATTGTTCGATCGTTTTGTTTTGTTTTGCTTTTTTCCTTTATCATGTCATCGCATATCATCACCCTGTCCTCACTGAACAATTTATTGTTTGTGGAGAAGCCGGCGACACAATAGTTGCCAACATTTCCAATGTCGTCACAATAAATCACTCTCACGATTTCCGCGGTCTTTGAAATATATCTACGGAGAATATACCCGCACGCATATGTCGGGAGTCTTTTCCTCGAGTTCCTAATAGGGCGTCAGTTCACAAGCCCTGATCTCTTGATTCCTGAAGTACACTTCCTGATAAGTGCTAAAGATAGCTTCCAATGAAAAAAAACCGCAAATTCTCACTGCTGCAGGGAAAGTGAACACTAATATGAGTAAACGATAAGACAAAGAGCCGCAAGAACCTCTAAATAAAATATTTTGAGAGGCCAATGAAATACCAGTGCGAGAAAATTGCTGGCTCTCCCTTAATCGAGACCAGAGAGAGAGAGAGACAAAAGGGAAGGAAATCGAGACCAGGTGTAAGCATGAAGTGGCCGGCAACCAGCATAGGAGATTAGTTGGAGATGATACTAGCCACAATCTTGAAATGGATGTAGCGCATGTTCACGACGGCACACCCCTCCACACCACACCGCACCACGCCATACTGTGTACCAGTCCAAACGGACGCTGCCCAGCAATTTACAATTAAACGCAAATCAATCTATAACCCAGGCAGAATGCCGTGACATAACGATAACGCACAAGAATACACGAAGTGATAATACAGAGATAGTATTTGGTAGAAAACTTTGTGACGCTTATAACGAAAGAAAAAACCATTTTATTTGGGTGGAGAAAGGTGAGTTACGATTTCGTAAGCAAAGCTTATTGCATTGGAGAGAGAGAGAAAGAGAATAAATGAAGGAGATGAGTATGACCAGGCGCACGTCCGGTTTGCTACCCTGCGCGTAGGGAGATAAAGGGACGAAAAAAGAAGAAACAAGGGGAGAGAAAGAGCAGTAGTTTTCCATAGGCGTGATGACGCGCAGCGAGTGAATATATGAACAATCGCAGTGACCTGTTGACTTAAGGTGCTGCGGTAATGCTCTCGTCGATTTATCCACCAGCGACGCACATGGTCCAATTGAGGGTCTTTGTTTCTTAACGCAGTCTCGAGTGCAGCCGGCCTAATCTTGTCCGGAGAGATTCGCGATCGATGTCGTATATCGGGGACAAAGGCACAAAAGTTGTTCAATTCGTTTCCGCGCGAGCCACACAGAGACGTGTCACCCATTTCAATGGGTAACGAGTAAGCCTTTGAGGCGCCACCCCGAGCCAGATGCCGTCCCACCTGGCTAGAACAATGGTGCATCCTAACTGGAAGCTTTCGGTGGCACTTGCAGCTTTAAGGAATAATGCACCGTGTGCAGACGAGAATAAGTTCAGTTTTGTTTTCGAGGGCAAGGCCTGGCACTGGTACACCCATTTAAAGCCGATTGAGGCCTTGGTCGAGTTTCTCCAGACAGATGTGTAGAACTTCTGCTACAAGGGCTAAGGTTGGTGTTAGTTTGTTGTACGCGCTGAAGTTAAACGCCTACTGAGCCACATGAACAAGAAGGACACACGTGGCACATGGACAAGCGCAATGCTTGCGCGATCACCACGCTTATCCAGGAAATGTGAGCGCCATTTCGTCGTTTACTCGTGTCGCTGAGTAGTGCGCTTCACTTCAGCGTGTAGTATATTTCATCATGAGGCAGATATGATCATTCAGCTATGTGACTGTTATGTTTAAAAAAAGAATGAAGTGTCCAGTAGTCTTTGTGGCGCTTTATTAAGGATTATCCTTAGTCATTGCAACAATATCCACGACAGATAGCGTCACATCTGCCCAAATTGTATGTACAACTCAATTATATTCCACATAACATTAGGCGACAGCAAAACGACAGGTATGGAATATAGAGCAAACATTGGTAGCTGACATCCTAGCTGATATTTGGAGGAAGTCGAGTTTGGCCCGTCATGTAATGCGTAGCGCAGATAACCAGCGGAGTAACAAAATGGACGCCAAGGGAAGGGAAATGCAATCTAGAGAGCGAATGCGGTGGTGCGAGGAGATTGGGAAAATTGCAAGCTCAGAACGGTGTCGGCTGACGCAAGAGTATTTGGAGATTGCAGGTCTTGCAGAAGATACAGATAGGCTGGCGATGATATCCACTTTGCAAGAACCTCAGTGCTTTGAGGGCATATTTTGTTTGTTGACGGCAGCTGGCCTTCAGGAACTGCTGCATCACTTTGAAATGACATCCGGTATCGTTTCTCGCTTTTTTTTTTCGCATCTCGTATCTGTCTGTTTTTTCGTGTTGATGCAGGCTGCTAACATTTTTTCTGGATTTATCATTCTTCTTGGCGCTGCTCTGCGGCATCGTGCCGCTTTCATCAGTCAGCTTTACCGATAACAATTTTCGTTGAAGTGAGGCCTGCAATATCCGGTAGGGCAAGGAACGACTGAGTGAGCGCCAAAAGGTACAGAAGATAATATACCAACATGTCGTCAGTGCCTGAACCCAGGACGCAAGAACTGGCAAGACGCGTCACACTTCTAAACGTGTTTACAAGTACGGCACTGGAGCCCTAATTGAACAAGTTAGCCTGGTTCAACGCCTCCTAGATGCAACTCCAGCCATGCTTTCTCCGACGTGGACGTCACAATCGTAGTCAGACGTTTGTTGCAGTTGGCGATATTCCGCTGCTAGTTTCTTTCACAGAGCCGCAAGCGATCATGCCCGTTTTGCCTGCACAGTCAAGAGGCACCCTTGGCGATGCGCACAATTGTGCAGAACCACACTAATACTCGTTATAAATTCAACAGGAATAGATGTAAATCTAGCTAATCGAAGAAAAGGGTACTTCCGATAGCAATTACGCTTGCAACTAAACGCAAAAGAATATAAAAGATTTTGTTTCCGTTTTCGGCGATCGAGTGTTAAAGGTAGGCTCTTTATTTGTTACACTGGAAGTCAAGACGTTGCAACAAGAAATCACTCGCCAGCGTCTGAGAAGGGGTCGTGGGAGGGGCCGTGCGCCTGCTGAAAATCTCGGAATGCCCTTTCGTTGAACTTCTCGAAACACGTAATTCTTCATCCGGTGTTTCGTCACCATTTATCTCTCATTTGAGGCAATTTATCGCAATGAAACGTGGCTTGCAGTACAAATATAGCGCGGTACGAGTTGGAGCCAATTATGAGCACTTACATTGCTTGTGCATGCTACGCTGCAGTAAAACAGCAGTTCAAAAAAAAAAAACGGTACCTATTACGTCGTTGCACCCGAACGACTGAAGCCGCGCCTGCAGCAGTATTGGACAGTTCTTTTCTTTATTCGCCCTAATAAAAGCCTAGCGATCGTTGTTTCACAAGAAAGAAAACGAAAAAAAATTCACCAACGATTACGATATTCGCTAATGCGAATTTTGAGCGCAACTGTCTAGCTGTGTTTCTTTTTCTTTCTTTATTTGCGATAAATTGAGGCAACTAATTTGATTCTGAACGAGAGGCTGCTCTCGCCGGCGGCGCTAAGCCTATGCTCGGGCAGCTCGTTTAGCGGCAGCGGTGGACGAAGAATTTCCACCGGTTGCGTCGCTCATAGTTTAGAAAGAAAGCATAAAGACGTTCCACAAAAGCGGACACTCCCATAGAGCACCGCGGCCGAACTGACTGTGGGGCACCAAGAGGATGGGATTAACACCTGAACCAAACTTCCCGTTTCGTTTTCGGGCGCGCGCGTTTTCAACGCTAGCTGGTTACGCGTTACGCCGGCTGCGCTGATCAGCGTGGCAGTTATCTCTTTTTTCTTCTTTCCTTTCTTTTGCTTCTGATCAAGAGCGCGCGCTTTTAGTGCGGAATCATTTTAATAATTAGTAAAAATGGTTGCGAACGATAGCTACAAGCCTCCATTAAATCTGTGCCACGTGCAATTTCATAAGGTAGACGCAAGACGCCTTGTAAATGAGGAAATGTTTATTTTGCTCGATATGAATGCCCGTTCCGGGCTTTTTTATGCATTTATACAGCGTTGTGGCACCAGGTAAGCAGCAGTACTTCCCGTACGAAGCTCCACCAGACGGCACCAGCTGAAAAAAGTAAATTACAAACGTGCGCCATTTTGTTATTTAAACCTTATAGGAATACAGCGTGTGGAGGCGAAACGAGCGAAAGCGGTGAATGGGCGCCATTAGAAACAAAAGCAATTCGCTTTTACATACATGGAGTAGAAAATACGCGACTCCTCCCAAACATTACCGACACGTGTATTGTGTCACAAAGCCAGGTGCGACGAGTGTGCCATAAAACTACAGAAACAAGTTACAATAACATAGGGGGCCCATAGAAAGCGTCGCAAACATCTCCCAGTAGTAGTCATTAACTCAAACTGTGTACGCCAGTACGGCCGAGCTGTTGTTCGCTAAGTGCGCCACAAATCTCGGTTGCGTGCTTGAAATGCGTCGCAGAGTGTCAAACAAAATTTCTCACCTTGCCGCATGGTCCGATAGTGCAGTGGTGCCGCGTCGAAGTGCAGAAGGAACGCAAGAATACGCCTGGAGCCCAACAAAAAGGCTACATTCAAAATAAATAATAAGAAAGAGAGACGAGTCGCCTGACATGCGAACTTCACATGCACAGCCGGCCTCACTCGCTTCGGTGGCGTGTCTGGAGCACAACGCGTGCATCTGGCGTGTCTGGCATGCCGTTAGCTTGTTGCTAGGCGATGCAAGAAAAATATGTCCCAACGTATAAGTTCATTTATATGCAAAACGTTTTAGTTTGAGCGGGAGAGAATAAAAACAAAAGAAAATATTGTATGTAAGTTAATTTCACATTTTTTTTTTCTTTCCGATGCTGGCGTCAACTAACGGATGGGGGCAAACATTAGGCGTGACGAGTTTCCCGCTGCCAGTTTTCGGCGAGTGTCCCCTCATCTTTATGGTCTCCTCTCGTGGAATTCCTTTCTCCGCGTAGAAAGCGGGAACGCGTGACTCGCGCGAAACGCAATCTCTAGCTGTGGCGGAGCCGCAGACGAAGTAGCGCATGCGCAGTGGGTCCGAAGCCCGCGCCAGTGCTTTGTTTCTGCGCTGGCCGCATGCCTGGTCACCTCCGGCACTCCGCTTTCTTTGTCACCCTTTTGCCTTACCCGCTTCCGCTTTCTGCCTCAGGGTTCCGTTGCACCCTCCTCTCTGCTTCTCCCCTCGCGCCTCTTCGCTCTCGCTGCTTTTATTGCGATAGCAATTACATGGACACTCCAGACACATTTCCGCAGTCGCCGTGAGGTTCCGTATGAGTGAAAGCGCGTGAGAATGAGCCGGCGAACGCGGTTCAATCTCGCGTGCGCGAGCGAGGAACGCGGCCCTGATGCGTGCCCTTTTCTGTGGCGTGCAAGGCAGGAGGGTGAGGCGAAGGAGGAGGGGCAGCCCTCTCCGGCGGCTGCTACGGTGCCTCGATGTCCTCCTCGCCTGCCGCTCCGTACAGCTAGGTTGGAGACAACCGCGGCGTCTACTGCGGTGTTGTCCACGCGAATCGCGGACGCCGTAGTAGACGTCTTTGGTAGATGCCGTAGGGACGCGTTACCGGTGCTCGTGTGTCTTGAAAGCGGTCTGCGACGTGGCCAAAGTGCGCGCCCGCGCGAGTCTCTTCTTCAAAGCGATCTGCGATGTTTGCAAAGCATGCGTATAGTGCCGGTAGCTTCGTATGCGCTGTGCTTTCGAAGTTTAGTTCGCGTTTAAGTGACAGATGCACGGAGGACAATCGGCTCGCGGCTACTGTCACGACTCCTAACTCCAGAGCGTTCACAGAGTTTCCACTGTCATCGAGCGATGTGCGCACATTTACCTGTGCGCGCGTGACACTGTGTTGATTTATTTAGTTAAAATACGTTGACGGGCTAGTAGGTTTGAATCCATGATGGAATGTGTGAGCGCGACTGAACAAGGACGTAGAAAGAAGCAGACACACAAAGACAGCGCTGTCTCTGTGTGTGTTTCTTTCTACGTCCTCGTTGAGTCACGCTTACACTTTCTATCATTGTTCATTTAGTTAGTAAGCGAATGTTTACAAGTTTATACGGCCGTTAATCCTGCTATCCTTACTTCGTGCAACTATCTACTAATTTGCTATCGCAATCGGTGCTTCGCCTTTCGGGCGGAACTGCGATCTTTTTTTTTTTTAATAAATGACGCTTCACATATCGAAGAGTTGTTGAAATAATTTCACCGACCCTTGTGGAGCTGGTCACTTCGTACTCATTCCGCTGTATTGAACGTAGCCACTTATGACGGCGGCTTTCTTCCTTCGGGAAGTGGGTCACGGGTATCTGTGGCTTGTTGAGGTAACTTGCGCGCCATCGTGCCGCACAATAATTAAATGGCACAGCTTGTTGCCTCTATCACGTTTGGCAGAGCAGTAGCACAGCCACGCTGCAGTGACCGCAACGTCGACTTCACACAGTACACTCTGAAGTATCACAGGCACAACATGCCACGATCACGAAAGGACGTGCTCCCGTCCGTCGTCGCGTCACCTATTTGAAGAAAGAAGAAACATATTCAGATAGAGAGAAAGAAAGAGAAGAAAAGGGCAAGCGCTTCTTAAATACTACTAGATAGCGTTGTGTTACTGTTATCCGCAATATTTCCCTGAGCCCCAAGAGAAATTGTGCGTTACACCGACTTCATAATTAGCAGTTTAACGCTCGGAGGAAATGGGGACCATGTTATGGGTGGTCTGTACTGAAGCATCAAACTGCGTAAGTCAATTTCAGCCTTTGCAGCAAATTAGGCGTGCTTTACGAAGTGTGCATAGAATTGGGTTTGCTGGTATAGCATAACTAAATGTCTGGACGTACAGCATAACAAAAACAGAGGGCAAAGAGGAGGGTACACAGAGGCTGTTGATGACTGTTAAACTTCGATTTGACAAGTGTACGTAGCGGTAACTTCTGGAAATAGAATGAACTGTTAGAAAGTTCAGCTCTGTGTTCACTCCTCTGTCCCCTCTGTTTTTGCCAGCGAAGTTCATCAAGACATCAAGCCATATTTTACGAACCGTGTAGGAAGTTCGCCTAATGTCCGGAAAGTCACACGAAGATTACATTTTAAAGCAATAAGGGGAATCTTAAGTAATGTATGGGCAAAGCTTCAAGAGCGGCAGCTAAATACGGGCTTTCCGGGAAAGAAAAGTAGAGAGAGAGAGAGAGAGAGCGAAGAAAGTATAGGAACTTCTTAAATAACTGCTGGAAATAGTTATGCTGATGTTGCACGCGATGTCTCCAGGAGCCCCAGTAGTACTGTACACGACACCACCTTCGTAATTATTGGAAATGGAAGCCACGTTAGAGCAGATGCGTGGACAAATTTCAGTGTTTCTGCCTTAATTATGATTGTCGCCAATAATTACTGAATACACGTGTCACGGCTATTTTCATGCGTTATACAAGGTTTCCCTGGCGTTCTCACTGAACTAAACAGGGCCTTGTTCATAATTGGTGTAAGTGCGAGGCTGGTTATGGATAATGAGTAGCTTAAGTCCAAGGTTTGTGGTTTAATTAGGACTTTCGCAGTAAAATACGTATGCAAGCGCCCCCGAGCATTCTGGGAGTGTTTTACGTACGGGTCAACATTTAGCACCCTATCATGAAAGCCTACGCTGCTTTGTAAGCATACAATGGGTGCCGCAGTGCGTCGAAGAGTGGGCCACCGCCGTCTGCCTTCCCGTAAACACCACCTGGTTAACGCGACGCGGTTGGTTGGTTACAAACTTTATTTCTTCTATTTACAAGAGAGCTGTGAGCTGAGCCCTATAAGGGTCCAGCCCTTACAAAGTCTAGGGGGCGGTCCCTAGTCCGGGACCCCCGTGGCTTCTGCTGCGGCTTTGGCTCGGGCCACCAGGGCACGTTGTTCCTGGAGGGTTGAGCAGCCGAGCAGGATGGCCTCCCAGTCCTCTCGGGTAGGGTGGGGGTTTGGGGGGAAAGCGGGGTTGGAGGGGCATGCCCACACCATGTGGTATGTGTTCGCAAACACCTCCCCACAGTGCGGGCACTCGCCCGAAAATGCCGGGTTGAAGGCGACGCGGCGGCTAACGCCTGCACTGCTACCGAATCACGAAGGGAAAAGTGAGGCGTGACCACGCCGCGGCGAAACTTCCACGAGCTGTTCCGCAGCCCGCGATGCGTAGAGGGAAACATTACGTGGCGATGTTGGAGGGAACTGAGGTACGCGTCACGTGACACAGCTCTCCTCTCTCGATGACAGAAGCGCATGCGGCATCGCGTGCACTCACCAGTGGAAGCACCTTCTAGCGCGCTGCTAAAGTATCCCCTGCGAACGGCTATGCCAACGCCGACAACACCAAACTGATGGACGAACCAAAAAAGTTAACCTTTTTAAGTCAGAAAAACACAATGGAAGTTAAATAACGATTTCTTAAAGCTCTGGGTGTCATCGGTCAACACTGGTGCCATTATCAAGGTCGTCCTTGATGGTATTTTCGAACGGTTGAAAAGAGCACGTGAGCGTGCTCTTCGGCGAAATAGAAGAGGAAAGAAAAAATGACTAAACACGGTTGCTAGTGAGCTGATCGAGTATACGGTGAACGCACAACCTACGGCAGCAGATTTGCACCGGGAAGTGCACCTGCGACAACAAAAGGATGACACGATTGGTGGCAAGCGAAGAGGCAGTCAATTATGTGAGAAGTGTTGCCCTATATAGGTTAAGCGTAAGATGTCCTACGGCATCTGTCACTCGATAGTTCAAGTATATGCCTTGTATGGAAGCCATTCATCCTGGTCAAAAGCACTCACGGCTTCATAGGGCATCTCAAGGCAAACTGAAATCGCCGGAGTCTTGTCGACGTTGCCTAGATAAGTTACGCACGTGGCCTGCTCGCTGTGTGACCGATCGTAGCCGGTTGCTTCTGTATTGCGAACAGTGTTGCTATGCAATACCGATAGAGCCCGCCTTAAGTACCGCAGTACGAGGACTCTTACGTCATGTCCCCGAACATCCGACTGGGCCTTACCCTCGCTTGATAAGAACCCGGAACTATCAGGCCTGCTTGAGTGATCTTCTGTGTCGATAATACTTGACATGTTGTTTATGTCACATGATCGTAAATGCATAGCTTACCCCGTTGAGCGCAAAGCTGTAGATCGTCAAAAACGAATTGTTTCGGAGCAGTTAAGGATTCTGGTTTCACTCATAACCGTCCAGTTTAAATACATGCCAAAAGCAGAAGCGCTAACGTCAGGCTGTCCCTAGATTGATATAGGCTGCACGAAAGTGTCCAACTATAGTAAATATGCCGGGACGAATACTTTATGTGGACCCCGAAATGCTTTACAAAGACAGAAGAAAAGTGGGCACTTCCAAGACAATTGAGTCATCATTTTGCTATTTTAACTCCACAATGAAAATATATATCGTGGTTTCTTCAACCGCATTCCATACAGCTTCTAGTGCAGACAACGTTCCTCCATTCATTTGCAGTTTATGTAAGATACCAAGTTCCCCTGTCTGAGTTTAGCAAAACTATAGCGATACATAATAATTTTCCCATAGAATTTGTGCGCTCCAGATGCTCTGACAGGTTCTGTGATAAGTGCTTGTGTTGTGGAGTAGCAAAGTTCCAAGCTTGATCATTGGACCTTTTTGAAATGTCTTCATTTTTATCAGCTTTTGAGAAAATTGCAAAGCTATCATCCAATAGCAGCGTGCCAACAGACTTTGGAATTTCACTTTTTTAGTTTAAATAAAACAATTTTATTGAAATCAGTAGATAAATTATCTCAGGAGACGATATCTGCGTGTTACATGTATGCTCACTGCGGGAGCCTCACCCACGTAGGCCGCGTGACCGCGCCAGCTAGCACGGCCTGTATACTCTTTAAAGCTCTCGAAAATTCCCGAAAAACCCGGACCTTTTGACGCGTACTGTCGCCCCACAATAACAGTATTAACTTTTCGCGCTTTCACTTCCTTTTTTCTACCGCTGGGTGTAAAATAGAGTAAAAAATTCTGGCAGAACCCATCTCACGATGAATGCAGACGCGATTAGCATTGAAGCAATGTGGCGACAAACAATATTGCCGCCGCAGAGACGCGTTATGTACGAGGAGTGCATGCCTCCTTGTTTATCTCCCTCTTCCCACTGAACACGCTGTGGCGTCTAGCAATGTAACACCGATGAGACGCTCGCACATATTATCTGTGTCTGCCCGCGATATAGTGCTCAGAGACAAGTGCTGTGCAGAGTACTGGATCCAGTTGGACAATCGCCCACTATCAGAACTGAAAGCTTTAGGTCAGTACTCCCACAGAACATCCACGCTAAAGGCCTTACTCGCGTTTTTAAGGTTCCTGCGGTCTGCGGGGCTTCCCGATAGACTGTAAGAACGCCACCCCCTACCGCTCTGTAGTGTACGCGGTTTGGTCGTACTCGTCTCTATTTCTTTCTGTCTCCCCCTTCCGCTGTCTTTCTCTTTTTATCCCCCTTCACCCTTCCCCCCTGCAGGGTAGCCAACCGGAACTCCGTCTGGTTAACCTCCCTGCCTTTCTATGCATCACTTTCTCTCGCTCTCTCTCTCTAGCAATGCCACCACGAAGTCCGTGCATAACGTGTGTGTGAATATGTGTGCAGGCAAGATTGCTTGAGTATATAAGACGCGGGTTCAATTCCGCCCAACACCGGAGAAATATTTAATGATTGTGTGCCATTGTAGAACAGCACATACCCAGTGGCTCATAACCAGTAAAACAAGCTGGTGTCAAAGAGCTCCACTGCAGAGCGACACATACCGAGTGGCACATATTGGGGGCGAGTTCCACCCTGGAAAAGCTGGCGCCGCCGTCGACGTGACGTGGCATGAGGGATCACGTGGACACAGCGGCCACGTCGGCTGCTTCGGAAGCGCGCCGAAGCGAGCTGAAAACGAAAGTTGAAAGTCTCATCCGAGTTTCGGTTCTGACTAAGTGGGGAGGTTCTCCCGCTTCGGGTGTAGTGGCTTCCTTTGAAGGAGTCCAAGATGGTATGCTACTGATCGGCGCCGCAATGCCGGATGTACAGAACGGAGTCCGCTGTCAACCTTCACACGTACCCGCAGGACAAGAAGCTGCGTGAACCTTGGATCGCGAAGCTCAGAAACGGCAAGCAGCCATAGGCTACAACTCGGGTGCGCAGTAAGCACTTCCGCGAGGACGTTTCTGTTACGGCGTCGGGCTGCGACGTTCGCGGCAAGGAGCAGAAAGCGCGCACTGAGACGCTCGCCCGCACGCACTGCCCGGCTAATGTCATGACGATTTGGCCTATGAACTTGTTGATGCTATAAATTGGCAAGCCTACTGGAATAGAAAGGTTCGATGGGATGGAAAGGGAACAGCAAGAAGCACATTAAAGAAAGGCATGATATATATGCTCATGTTTGTGTCACCACCAAACAATGAATGCACTGAATTAAGAAAAAGAAGCAGCGGGAAATCGCTCGCTGAGACGACCGATAAACATACAGTGCAACGCAGCTTGAGAAATTATGATGTCGAAATGTTCAAGAATTTAGAAAAAAAATTGAATCGTCGCGACGGCACATCACAAGTCGCCACAGGCTTTCAAGTCCCTAATTATAATGAAGTTATTTTTTAACATTTGTGATAGCCCACGCAACAATGGTTGCTTGTGTGCTGTCAAATGCTCATATACTACGGCCTAAAGCTCATGCCACGAAGCGAAACATTGTGCGCAGACATGCATGCAGACATGCAGTCGGTCGCTGCGAACCCGTGCGATCGCTGCATTGAGGCTTTTTTTTTTTTATTGAGATGAATATTAGGAGAGGTTGGCGCCTTTATGGTGGCACCGGCTACTCCTTGTCACTTGGCAAAGGAAACAAGTTTTCGTAAAAAGGGAGAATAGCGACACGAAAGATGGCACTCAGTAGAACACTTCATTCATTATGCTCCGTTTGGTTATACAGTCAGCCCACTATATAAGAACATATTTTCCACAGTTTACCTTCAGCGATTGCCTACCTTTCATGCAAGAAGCCGGTTCGAGGGACTCCATCGCGCGACTGCGCCCAGTGGGCGTTCACTGCACATATTCGGTCGAGAGATAACTTATCTAAACCATTCTCTGTCTTCTTTTTGTTTGCCCAAGGTTATTATTTTTAGTCTAAAAGCTTCCCTCGTTTCGAGAGTACTTACATAAATGCCCGCAAGGGCTTCCACGCGGTGTTTTTATTGAGCGCCGACAGCCAAACCTATGAGGAGCGCGCCGCGTTATCCGTCATTCTACGCAAGCGAGGCGCTTCCGACAGATGGTGACTCCGTAGGTCCCCAGTATTTCCAGTAATCCAAGTTGTCGTGAAAGCTAGAGGTTCACTGAAAAGTGGTACATACCCAGACTCATACGCAGTGACCCAAGTTGGTCCGAGGGTTGGTTTCGAACCCTGTTCCCTCCCCACAGCAGCCCAATGCTGTACCCATTATACCATCGACTACATAGCGGCCAAATATGGCGAGGAGGTGGTTAGATAGAATGTCCCCTGAAAATGCGTGAAGTTCCAAAAGAATGCGAATCTCATTAATTATTTCCTGTTTGTTGATTTGAAAACGACTTTATTGTGTTTTTAAGGGATACAAAGTCTTCCTCTATGGATTATTCGTCCTCCGTCGGAAGGGAATGGAAGGTGCGCGTCAGGGTGGGGGGTACCTAGGTGGTATGATGGTGACGCATGTGCTTGGCCTCTCTGCTGTTGCATTGATGACTCTTGAAATCCAAGAAGGATACCGACTGTTATATATGGACCATTACCTAGCATTGGTCAAGGTCTCCGAACGCAACCACTCGCCGTCGCATTCCAATCTGCCTTCTGCGTCACCGAACTGCGCATGCGCAGCGCCCTAGCGGCTGACGACCGAAGCAATTTGGCAGGCGCACAGCCGGACTTGACTCTCTCCTCCGAGGGAGTGGAGTACGGCCGTGGCAGGCGCTGCACGTGTCAGTGGAATAGGGCGCCAGCCGTTTCTCTTAGACTCTTACAGACCGGCACATATCCGTATTTTGCCGTTCTACACGGTTTGCCCCGACGTATATCGCGACGACGCCGGCCCGTCCGGCGGGCAGACGTCCACTCTAGCAGAGATGCTCCGGGAGTGCTGGTCGAGATACCCCAAGTTCAGCAAGGAGGAGTGCGGCTCGCCTTTGCATAACCCCGCTCCTAGACAAGCAAATCCTGGCTGCCTGGCGTGCCCGTCACCAGGTCGGTGGGCTAGACCTGCCAGTCCCGACGTGGGACTAGCCGGGTGCACGACGAGTTCGTGTCCTCGCCGGAACTCCAATAAATAATTTCACTCACTTGTCAGCCTTGTCATTCTCGTTTCCGCGCGCAGGGAACGCCTTTCGAACATTATTGCTATCGAAATTTGGTGCGATGCCAATGTCGTGTCTCGTTCACGGCTGCACCTCCAGTAACCATCCCAGCAGGGCAATGCGGATTTTCTGATTTCCGTGCGTCCGTCGCCAGAACGCCGTGATTTCGCAACTTCACATCGTGCAAGCTTGCAGCTTTATAAACGCTCAGCGAGTGCTCGTTATGTCGGCATAGTTATCTGTCGGAGCCAACCTCATCTGCACTGCCGGGCTGACGTGGGAAACAGCGTGCACTGTGGAAGCATCTTATAGTGCTAGTTAGGTTTGCTAGCGTAGGGTAGCAAACCAGACACCTTTTGTTTTAACATCCCCGTCTTCTCCCTTTCATTTCTTCGGTCCTCTCCTCTCCTGTACGATGCCGGGTCATGCCCGCTTTTATTAGCGTTTCTCTAGTTTCCTTTGTTTTTGTTCTGATTACGGCTTATGGTAGCCCTCCACAGTTATGTCACTGTCACGCAATGTTACATCACCATCGCACATAGTTTTGCACGTGCAATTTGCCGCCTTACCTAACCGACAAAAATCGGCTGTCTTCGTGCCGCGGCAAGCTTGCTTAGTTCGGCTCTCTTCCTCTCGCAGCGTTCACAAGATGCACGTCAGGAATAAATTATATGCGTCATCCACGGTCCGTTCTCAGATGCCCTAATAACGACTCTTTTCTAAAGCTGCGACGTATGCATGCCAATGTCTTTCAACGCACAAGGAACTCATTCGATCAACCGAAGTTTGTGTTTTGTCACAGTGTTTGTTATAGACTTCTGACAAGTGTTTTGCATTCTCATTAACTTGTTTCGTTTGCTTATCATTTTGAGACAGCTGGCTCTATCTGCGGCCAAATGTCCCACATTTCCCATTTAATAAAGAAGACAAAGTACGACAGCACCAAATTGCCTTGCGGTCTCAGTAGCAGTGGTATATATGTATGTCCTCTCCTCGGCCTTCGACTCGGTGTCATTGGGTGTGAATACACTTGCGTCCTGTCGGAAGCTCTATGCCCCCTTAGGTTTACAGAATAACTCGCTCTGCACACCATGTCCGAACAAGTACACATTGGAACAGTCAGGTACATAATCAGGTCAATACAAAAAGAAAAGAACAAAAAAGTTAGAAAGTAATGAATGCTCGATAACGCAAACAAATACAGATGTACGCGTATTTCTGATGAAGAGCGTTTATACATCGCATCACCCTTACGGTTGCCAACTCTCGAATGGACGAAGTCGGGAAAACGGTGGAGGGGGGCTGATGGCGACCACCCTCCTTGTCATTGCCAGTAGCCGCCACAGTATGTACACGCAACAAAGCTATAAAAAAAATATTTTTTTAGTTCTGTCATGTCGCGATGTGCAAGAAAAAAAAGGTGCAGTATTCATAGCTGCCTGGCTAAAACGACTACTAGTACGGATAGAAGTCCTGTTAACGGTTCGGGCCTACAACAGGACTTAAACCACGACAAATGAGAAAGCGCCTTTATGTCCGTTACAGTGAAACAATAAATATAGGAGAAGAATGTACGAACGAGCTGTCCGGCACTACAAAGAAAAATGAAATCTGGTTTAGTGATTGCTATTCCGTCGAAGAAAGGCAACAGTCGAAACATATTACGATCCTCCCGGCTGGATAAAGTCGTAACTCGGTACATTTACTGAGGAGTACCGGGACTGCCCCGCCGAATTCGGGACTGTTGGCAACCTTAGGCACAGTTCGTGATTAAATATTTTGGCTGAACCAGAAGGTATGTAAAAAAATAGTTATCTGAAATGACCGAGGTGTCAAAACGCCCTTTGCTATCAGGGCGTACGCGTGAGAACCGATTACTATGGCAAGTTCTCGAACTTGAGCTATTATCTCGAACTAATCTAGAATGTACGATTGCGCCACTATAGATAGAGGACATTATAATACCCGTACCACTATATTCGACTAACGAGCTCACTGCTCTCACTGCCGCCGAAGTGTACTTTAGATTTTGCGGGTCATTATTAGTTCGCCTCCAACACCTAGCTCACTCACCGAAATATACAGGGCCTGAATTGCCAGATATTTTCGTTTGTGAGGGCTGCTTTCAATTGGCCGGCCACGTTCACTTCTATTGTGACTAACATCACAATCGGCTGGCACCTGCTCTTACGAGCAATTCTATAGCGCAAGGTTTTTTTCTTTAATTTTTTTTTACAGTGATGTTGTTAAGGGCTACTTACGGGCTAAGATAGTCCAATGCCGGGCCGATACACGGCGGAGGTGACGCAGGGGTTAAGCCCTCCCCATACGTGGGCCGATCCCAAACACAGTGCAATGCCGTGCGGACCCGCGGCGGAAGTGAAGCAGGCGTTAAAACTGGCCGATCCCAAAGACAGTGAAATGCTGGGCCGACCCTCGGTGGAGGTGCAGTTCACCATCAAGGGGCCCACATGCACAACTGCGCTGGTCATCCTTCTTCACAGAGTGGAAGGGTGCTGAGTTTTTCGAATACCGGTCCCATTTGCTGTTTGTTCTCTAGTCGTGCAGCTTCCTCCTTTGTCACCGTCACTACATCAAGATATCCGCCAAAATTATGCCATGTCATTCTTGTTCATACTCACTTTATACAGCAATAGCTGTTTCAAGCTCACTCCTCTGGTCGTTGTGATGTCAGCCGGAGCCACCTCTGGAAACCCAAAAATTTTTGCGAGAAAATTACAAACAAGCAAACAAGCAAACAAACAAACAAAAATAAATATATAAATACATTAGGAACGCCAATTACTTCCTTCCATATCGCGGGAAATTAATTATGCCTCAACCTGACAAAACTCGCGCACGCGGCATACGGACAAGCCAATAGCAACCCACCGTGCTGGCTTAGGGGATATGGCGTTGCTCTGCTAAGCGCAAGGTCGCGGCGGCCGCATTCCGATGGAGACGAAATGGAAATAACGCCCATGTGCCGTGCATCAGGTGCGCATTAAAGAACCCGAGGTGGTAAAAATTAAGCTGAGGTCCCCAACTACGGCGTGCCTCACATGTTGTTTTGCGTGACAAACCACCATGGTTTTGCATGTGAAAACCCAAGAATATAACTCGACAGCACTGTGTATAGTGTGTGGCCATGGAGGAGAATAAAATGAACAGCACCCAACCGGCTGAGAAATGCGAAACGTAATAATGTCTTGTTTATCCGAGCCGGAACTAAACCGCAATGAAATCAGAGCGGCCTTGAACCCGAATGTGTTCTGTTCGTTTAGACACCCTGAATGTATTATAAAACATCATCAGCTGCTGCAGACAGTAACAGGACGCCTACTACTTCCCGACGAACCACGTCTCACCTCTGACTATTCACGCACACCTCGGTAATATTTAAGCAGGTGACATTCCTTCACGGGCGGCTGCATTGCCAGTTCAGATCACGGCACAAGAATGCGCTTCCAATGAGGAACGAAATGTACCGCTACTGCTGCTGCTGCTGCTGCAACTACGATACGCGCAGCGCATTCCGACCTTGAGGCCAGCCCCGCAATAAAGTCTTGTACGGACGCGCTGGGCTACTTTTTCCCTCGCTGTGTACGTGAGACGTGCGACGCATAGGCAGCATATTGCGCGTGAGAAAGGGAGAGCGCACTAGTCGCGTAAAGTACGCTTCCTGATATGACTGAGACGTGTTTGCGTGTTATCGTGCCAAAAATATACGTGTGCGCAGGATGTGCCAGTACTGTTGGCAGTCGGTTTACGCCTCAAGTCACGTCCTGGGGCTTCCAGCGCTAAATAAGGAATGATCGGCAGCACCAAATTAATTTGCACGCATCTGCCACGGTGTACTGTAGAGCTAGCTGTGCTCCAAGTCAGCATGTCTAGCCGACATGCAGGAGCAAGATATCGTGCAAGTTGTGTCTTTCTCTGCTACGTATGTCCTTTGTCACGTGTGAGTAATATCGCAACGTAAAAGGCAAGTTCCTCACTTGTGTATGTATTTGTGTATACCTTCCGAGCACGCGTGTTTTTACATCTAGAACCTGTTACGATTCCTTTAAGCTCCGTGCCATCCCCGAGCTACGCGGTTTATATCGCTCAGACACCGAGCTACTGCATTCGTGTTGCATAAGCAGTGGTTGTAGTAGGTTGCACACCGACTCATTCCGTGAAGTCCGTGAACAGGGGCCACGTATAAGTTGAAAGATACAGCACCTAAGTTTCTACTACAACATATGCCAGTGCTGGTTCAAGTAAATTGGATAAAAGTGCAATACAGAAGTCTAAATCCAGAACGCAAATAAGCGCCTCCCAAAGAAAATTGACTACTCTTGCATGGGCCATAGGCGTTAGTTGCCCCGCGTCGAGAACACGGAACTTCCACGCACATTCATGACGTGCCACGGCATGTCAGCCAGGCAGAACGATGCACCAAATTACAGCGTTCGTGTGCAAAAACACCAAGTGAAGGCAAGATTTCAGATAAATGTATCCTCCAACAAGGTACTAATAGTGATAACTTCTAGACGTGTCAGGCAAATCCCCTTCAGAGCGAATTTATTTTGTTGCAAACCGCTGTCTATGGACATATCATTATTACTTTAAGTATGAATGCAGGCCAGCAACCGTTGACTCATCGGCGACACCCCAGCGATTAAGTGGCACAGTTGCCCCGACCTTTGCGGTCACCAGTGACTCACTTGAATCAGGTATATATGTTTGCATTTCATATTAGCGTCGCATGGCCCATGCTGAACCTGACCAGCCACATGCCTGCTCCCATTATACAGAGCCAACCTTTTCCATCCTCCATTATTGAATTGAATCGAAATTTATTCCGCAACAAAGAAATGCTGCGAAGAGGACAGGTAAAAAGCTGTAAAAACATGACCAGGAAAGCATATTTAGCCCCAGCAAACGAGGACAGGAAGGAGACGACACTACAACGTGCTAACCGTCAACAACCTTATTTTCGGGAAACAGCCACCTATTTATTGCGCATTGTGGTGTCGTCTCCATTCTGCCCTCGTTCGCTGGCGCTGAATGTGCTTTCCAAGTCAGTTTACCAACACACTCAACAAATGGCAATGCTGTAAAAACAGCTTGAGGAGTCCTGACGTTCCAGTATACAGAGCAACACTGCGGTTTGCAGCGAAGGCGATACCCATTTATACAGAAGTTGGCTCATCTTCGATCAAAAGGCAAGCAAAAAAAAAAAGAAACAGGGCAAGAGAAAAATAAGAAAGACGAAAAAGAGTGTATTATTACACAAACATAGCACGCAATCGCTTAGAATAAATTGTGGATATGTTATTTTTTTCCATAAAAATGTGATACTGAACCATCCGCAATGAATATTTTAACATTTGTTTCCCGTAGTTTCTTCGGCATTTGGTGACGTACCACGGTTCCGTATAACGTATGTTATAGAGGTGGTGATGTTCTTCTGCAGTCGGGCTAGGTTAGTGAATGCATCATTAATTTTTAATATTCCTAGTTTTTAAAAGTGGCATAGCCTGTAATTATACAATGATGTAATAAGAACGATATTGTGTTTTTTTAATAGGTCCGCAACATGGGAAAGATACGGAACTTCACAGACCAGGCGCAAGACCTTCTTTTGCAATATTAACAGTTTGCTAATGTTGGCAGCTGTTGTTGTGGACCATACCAAAAAGGCAGAGCTTAGCGTAGAAGAAAATAAACAATTATATAAAAGTACATTGACTGAGGTAGCGACATATAAACAGTGGCGGCGAATGATGCGAATAATCCTGGATAACTTGTTAACCCTATACTTCACGTGTTCATCCCATGTCATATATTCTGAAAAAGTACATACCTAGTGATTTAAAGGTCTTTACTATTTCAATATTGGTGTTGATTAACACAATGTGTGGCAATTGGATTTGTCTGTGACGGGGGTGAAATAGGACAGCTTTAGAATAAGGAGAAAATCAGACATCCACCCGTTCGTAGCAATTGCTACAAAGGAAACCCATACGGGTTCCTCGAAAGAAAAGCCGCATAGCTGAAGAAAAATTCGTCCCGGTCCGGGACCAGAACGAATTTTTTTTTCAGCAATGAGGCTTTTCTTTCGAAAAACCCGTATGGGTTTCCTTTGTAGTAATTGCTACGAACGGGTGGATGTCTGATTTTCTCTTTATTCATTACTTATCTCCACCTTGCGAGTTTCCGCAGAACTACCACGCCAAGGACAGCTTTTGTTTTGTGATGGTTAAGTGCTAGGCAATTACTTTGAACCCATGTATTCATTTTAGACAACGCACTATTGGCTTAATTAGCTGAGTTTTCGGAGGAATTGCTTGAAAAGAATAAACTGGCGTTATCCGCATAGATTATATAGGGGGCAGTTTCGTCAAGGTGTACTATTTCATTTACATACAGGATAAACATAAACGGACCCAGAATACTACCCTGCGGGACACCTGTTTTTACTGATATTACTAAAAAATTATGTCCTTCATTACTACAAACTGAGATCTGTGTTGTAAATAGGATGTGATTAATTCTTGTGCTAACCTCTTACTGCCATAATGTTCCGGTTATTTAATAAGAATTCTATGATTTATAAGATCAAAAGCTTTTTAAAAGTCCAAGAAAACTCCAAGAACCATATTTTTGCGTTCGAAATTCTCCAGAATAAATTATTTTTGAGCCAAAAGTACCAGCTTTGTCGACTTGTTCTTTCGAACCCCATATTGGGATGCACATATAGCGTTATGACTGTCAGTAAATGAGGATAGGCGCTTTATAATTATTTTCTCCTGACCTTTGGAGAAAACGGGTAGAACCGATATAAGACGCTAATTTGACATATCGTTCCTATCACCTTTCTTAAATATAACTGTGACCTTTGCTGTTTGCGTAGTACGTGGGAAAATTCCTGTCGACAAGCATATATCGAAAATGTGGGTAAGGCAAGCAGTTATTACACTAATTACATATTTTATAGGCTCTATCTGAATGTCCCCGGCATCAGTTGCTTTACTGTTATTAATCATCGAAAGTGTATTTACAACTTCACTTTCGGAGACTGGTTCTAAAAATATTGTGTGCTCATTTGGGTTATTCATAAGAGTTAAATCAGGAATGTTTTTGCTAACGTCACCAAGTGACAGGCAAAAACTATTAAAGGTATTGGCTAGCTTAGCACCTTGTAACTCTATTGCATCTTTTGCTATATTATACTTACTGTTTCTGTTGCAGTTCCATTTGCAACGTTGAGTGTTTTCCAGACATTCCCTGTACGCCCTACTGTCGAGTTAAACAGGTTAATATAATATTGTCTTTTTTCAGCACGGAGGTGCTTGGTGACAAAATTTCTGTATGTTTTGAATGCTTTCAGAGCTTCCGGAAATTTAGCATGTATGAACGTTTTATATAGTGGACCTCGTTTCTTCATAAGGTTTAGCGATTTTTTAGTTACCCAGGGTTTGCGACTTTTTTTTATCTGTTCTACACGTCTTCATAGGAAAACATGCAAGGTAGATTTCAGAAAACTTGCCCAAAAATTTGTCATATGCTACATTCGGGACACTTGCCGCGAACACATCATTCCAGCTGGCTGCGGTAAGACGGTCTCTAAATGTGCAGAGCGTTGCAGGACCAATAGGCTGGTAAGGGAACACGGTACGTGGTCGCTTTACTATATTAATGGTCTAATTTACTGACATAACTATAGGCAAGGGGTCACAAGCACTATAAATTAAAGTACAAGGTCTAACTAGAGATGCATCAAAGTTGGTTAAAAATAGATCTAGAAGTGTCGTTGATTGTATAGGGATTCGTGTTGGTGATTTCATAATATCCTGAGAGGAATGAGTGTTTAACAGGGATTCTAGTTCTAATTGGCTCTGTCAAGGCAGATGAAGACCGCTGTGCAGCTGCATACTACATTCCCTCTCTAAGATATACGTGGTCTGGGCGTCTGGACTGTATAGCATCGTCGACAGTTGTGGAAGGCGTAGCGATAGCTTCTGCTCTACGCAAATTAAAAAAAAGACTTTGCCTCCGCAGAATGTGGTTGTCCTTACGGACTCAAAGGCCGAAGTATACCGTGGTTTGCCATCCCTCAAGTTCCCACGCAAATCCCTAGCCATTGTGAAAGACCTCAACAACAGAGGCTTCACAGTAAAGTTTCAGTGGATTCCCCCCACATTGGTCTCTCAGGAAACGAAAAAGCTGATGCGCTTGCATACGCAGCGCTATATCATCCTCCCAAAATCAAGGCTCCAAAGAGTAACCAAGTGCAAAAATCTGAAATTCGAAATCACTTTGCGTCGCTTTGGGTTCCACCGCATATGCCCTGCGTAACCAAGAGATTGCACCGAGAGGAAGCCTCACTTCTACATCGTATAAGGACAGGATCTGCTAACACACCGGCCTGGTTATTTAAAACGGGGCGAATAAATTCTCCGAACTGTACGGCATGCAACGAGACAGGAGACATTGATCACTTTTTGTGGTCCTGCCAGCAATTCCAAGATGCAAGAGACACTCTCCTGAAGAATTTGCAAAACAAGGACCTTCCACATGCGCGCCTGCAACACCTTATATTTCCCGAGGGATCAGTGATGGCCCGCAAAGAAACTTCACGTCTCCTGATCGATTTCTTAAGAGAGACTGGGTTGATGGACATATGGTGAAACCCATCAGCGGTATCGTGCGAGACGCTCGGGCGGAGCAATTGCCGGCCTTGTTCGCCAGGCTAAACCCGCCTGTTGCTACAATTCACCACCACCACCACCACCACCATCTAGTTCTAATTTTGCATCGCTATCAACGAGCATATTTATGTTCAAATCACCACCAATAATTAATTTACATTTCCTCGCATTCGCAAATTCTCAAAATAGGTCAAGAAAAGAAAAAAAAACCAAGCGGACATTGGTTGAAGGAGGACGGTATCATACACAGAATACTGTTGTACCACATCTGATCATCAGGGTTTCATAAAAGGGGGTAATAAAGCAAAATTCAGACAGTATTTCGGGATTCATTGAATTTGAAACAAACATTGCTACACCGCAAACCCTTTTGTCACTACGGTTCATTTGCGTGTTTGAAATGTACGCACACCCTCTTTCGAGGCAAACCAAGTAGCTAAGCTCCGCTGCGTGTGTCTCGGTAGGCTGCTTACACACACAGGCGTGCGGCTCGAGAGCTACGAAATGTCACTAGCTGCCTACATATCGCCTCTGACGTGCATCGCCTTGCCGACTCGTGCACTTGTCCCATGCATTGGACACAGATGCCCTCTGCCATTGAGTGTAAGCCCAAAACCCGTTGCCCTATGCTTCGTCTGTTCCCAGAGGACATCTTGCTTCTGCAGAAAGAATCACTTCGGCTCTCCGCGCGGGCACTCATCCCTACGCGTGGGCCGGACCTTCCCGGTGGCTTAACTCACCGAGAGCAGCTGGCGCTAAGGAGGACGTCCACGCGGGCGCCGCCTTGACTCCTGCCATCTGTGCCCCTTGGACGTTGAGTCTACAGCCTGCCCCTCGGGACTGCCCCCTTCTGCACTGTCCCAGCCACAGAGGCAACGCCGGGTCACTTCCTGGAGACCTGTCCGGGCCTTGGCGAGGTCCACGCCCATCACCGCCGCGGTCTAGGTTGCCACCTAGGTCTAACATGTGATCTAAGCGCATGATCGTCTGCGCCGGCCGCTCCTGGACTTCATGCAGGAAGCAGGCCTCCATATTTCAGTTTAGTTTTGCGTTGCGCTGCTAAGCAAGGAGTCGCGGGATCGAATTCCGGCCTCGGCGGCCGACATTTCGATGGGGGCAAAATGCAAGAACGCCCGAGTACCGTGCATTGGGTCCATGTTAAAGCAGCACAGGTGGTCGAGTCTAATCCGTATCCCCCACTGTGGCGTTTTTGGCAATCAGACCGTGGTTCGGCACGTGAAACCAGAATTTTTTTCTTTCGTTTTGTCGTAGGGAGTACCGGTGCCAATAAAGAAGTATGGATACCATATGCTGTTTTCCGCTGCCCCGAGCCACGCTGGAACTAAACTGATCAAAGAGTGTTGAAATGTTTTTTTTTTTCAGTTAAGAGAGAGCAAGAAAATTTCAACGTGAGTAAAGCAGAGACGTTGATCGGAGAATCCTTATCTACGGTCTGCTACTCTGCTCTCCGAAGAAACGCATCTTGTCTCTTTCGTAAGAGCTTTTCTTTTTTCTCTCGTCGAGGTCAGTAGAGCTTATAAGTTATGCACTCTTAAGCGTGGTTGCGTTGTGCGCTGAGTTTCCGGGCTGTACATATAGAGGTGACCTTTTCAACCCGTCTGTCTGTGGTTGAACGGCATGAAAGCGGCCAGAAGCTGCGCTATAGGAGCAAGGTGCGCTGAACCGCCCTTTACGAACACAATGGCTTACGCGAGCGTTGTGCACTTCAGAAAAATGCAGCGAGCGATTGGGAGAAGTAGGAAGGCATATCACCCCCCAAAAAAGAAAAGAAAAGTAGGAAGGTTTGCGAGAAGAGCAACGCTATAGGAAAACGTTGAAATACATCGTTGCATTACATGCGAGGCAACGCTTCGGTACTTGGTCACGCGCGTCACCGGCGAACGCAAGCGCCCACTTATACGCTGAAGTGCTCGCCTCGGAATGTTAGTGGTTCGGTGCAAGCATGCAGTCACTTCGTGAGTGGAAGGCGAGTGGGTGGAGGTTCGGGTACGAACTTTTCGCACTGTGCACACACCGCGCTTCGTTCAGACATGTTAGGCTAATGACACACGCACAACGCCCTCGCGTTGTTGCGTGAGGGACCTTACTCGTCAGCCTCCCGTCGGTATCAATTAGATTATGGCGCGATTAGATTATCTTTCTCCGTTCATTTGCATTTTTTCTTATTTTTTATGGCTCTTTTCAAGCACGCCGAGCGAACAGAGAAGCGAGGCATATTAGTTATCTCTGTTCCGTTTTCCAACTGATAATGCCTTGTTCCCTGTCACTCTGATGCATTTCAAATTGCTAATTAGTTTGCCGGGGAAAAAAAACTTGAAAGATTTATTCGCGCCGCTCTTCCCTCTCTTGCCTTTCTTCAACAGTTGCGCTAGTTTCTCTGCCAGGGTGGCAGTGACATGCATGTCACTGCCACCCTGGCAGAGAAACTAGAGGCTAAGCTCACTTTGCCATTGCTGCACCTCCTGCCACCGCAAACCAAACGGGCAGGTCCGATTGCGCGTTTGAGTGCGATAAATTAAGGTGAGATATTACCGCACCGAAATCACTCTCGGGCTTTAAGATTGCAAATAAAAACAAAAAGTCGCGGAACTGATCTCGTCGCACCTCCTGTGTTCTTTTTAATTTTTTTCCTCATTATACCATTCATCCTGAAAGCTTACAACGCCATCACTCATCGACCATACAAGCCTAAATTATGCGCGTCGCCTATGGGGAATTACTTCCGCCAGCAAGTCCCTAAAAACGATATTCCAATATTTTCTATTATTGCAGAGCGAACGTGCCGGAATCCAAAACGAGCTCATTATTAAAGACGGCGTAAATGTCTTGAAAGATGCACCCGCGCTTCTCTGCAATCATCGTAGTAAACGTAAGTGAGGTTCATGCTTATTCCTGTATTTTGTTTGTCTTCCTTCCAGCTTATTTTGTCAAACAAGCGCCAGTATTAGAAGCCCCCCCCCCCCCCCCCGTTTTTTTTTTTTCGCATAGCCGTGGTGGATATTGAATCACTCGTAGCACGCGGCGGACACTACATTCAGAATTATGAACGCATTCCGGAGTATATCTGGCACACGCGAAATACGTAGAGTTGTTGTCCAGCGTTAACGGAGAAGGAGGAAGAGGAAGTAAACTTTATTGCTCTAGAAAGAGTAATTCAGCGGTCAGGCCGGATGTCTTCATCTTCTATTGGTTGATGACGTCATCTCCGGCCTGCATGGTTGGCGCCCCTATTCCAGGCGTTAACGGAACCGAATTGATCGCTTTTTCTTTTTGATAAACGCGAAAAAGAAGTTCACTGCCTAAATAACAAGGCAAGCATAAGCCGCAGTGGCATTATTCGCAGCTACCTTGCTAAATTGTTGGCTTGTTTCGAGTGTGAAGAAGAACGAAGGACCAAGTTTAAGTTTCAAGAATGCTTTTGTTAGAACGCGCTGCAACTTTTCACTAAAAAGGTAGTCTCGTAGCTAACTCGGCTGGACTCCAGTGTGATACAATCTTACTGCAGAGGCAGCTTTTCCACATATCGCAGGAATCGGCAAACTATATTGCCGCAGCTTTTCAAAAATGTTGCCCTCCGCATAGAAAGTGTTGACAAGAGCGAACTTTAAATGAATGCGCGTATTTCTTTTTCTTCTAATAGAACTTCCTTTAACGCATGATGTTTAGGAGAGGTCGGCGGCTTTAATGGCGCTGGCTACTCGTTCTATTGCGATATGGACACTCCACGCGCATGTCTGCCGTCAGCGTCGCCATCGGCGTGATGTTGCGTATAAATCCAAAGGGCGATAACCTCATCTGCGCACGCCGCATGCTCTGTGTGCGAGTGAAAGCCTGCGAGAGTGAGCAGATGATCCCGCCTCGATCTAGTGCGCGCAAGGGAGCAAAGCGGGGAGGAAGCGCGCCGTCTTCCGTCGGTGGAGGGAAGGAAGTGGGGATTTGCGCACAAGTCTGACTGGGTCAGCGAGGCCCTTGTGCCCTCGCTGACCTCGCCTTGGGATATTGGCTGTTGCCGTGCCCACCCTTTCTTTTTCCAATTGGCTTTTCCATATAAATTTCCGCTTTGGGCTATTGGCCCCACTTCATTTATTTTTGATTGGTTTAAGCCTGTTATTGCATCAGTAGGAACGGGCTTTTCCCTCCTTTCATTTATTTTCTTTTATTTATTTGAGGGAGCAGACTCCGAAAAAAGGGGCACACACCCAGGGGCACGTACATACAAAGTTGTATAGTATGCAAGAGAACATGCGAAAAGTAAGGAGAAAAGGAGAAAAAAAAATGGCTGTGGCTTAGATAAGGTTAAGCCCAGGATGCGAAGCATACTAGCCTTTATTTTAGTTGTTGAACCACTGTTTAGCCTGGTGAACTGCTGTTGCTTGGCTATATTTGGTTCGGCTAGACGAAGTAACAACTCGTGCATTACTGCTTCGCCTTCGAGAGTGGAACGCGACAGCGTTCCCGTCGACCCGCCAAGGGGTACAGGGCAGTGGGCTACAGACAATGGGCTACAGGGCAGCGACTACGCGCCCCGCATTGGACGCGGTGAGCGTCGACCAAAGCAGCGTTCGGCGCGGCAACGAAATGTGCGCCTGAGCAAGAGACGCACGCCTTAGAAACAGCTCGTTTCTAAGGCAACACCGCATTCACTAGAGGCGCTTTTGTACCGCTTTGAAGCATCGTACTCGTGGCTCAGTGGTAGCGTCTCCGTCCCACACTCCGGAGACCCTGGTTCGATTCCCACCCAGCCCGTCTTGCAAGAGTTGAGCCAAAGCCACTTCTCCCATAGAGAAAGGAATATACAATTCCTTTCTCTATGCTTCTCCTCTGTCGTGACGTCACGGTGTCACGTGGTTTCAAGGCGACACCGCCGCGCCTGAGCAGCTGGGTTGAGCTCTCGTACTATGCTTCGCATAAAAGCTTTGCTTTAAGAATGTTTCAGTTAAAGTATCGTTTCTCTGGACTGAAAAGAAGGCGGCGAGCGCCAATGTATGGGCAGTATGCTTAAACTAATAATGTATTTCAAACATTTGTGTTTTGGGTGCCACAAACGACTTACACGCGTAAGCGCAGAAAAATAACGTCCTTGTTTCCTCTCTGTGTCCCTTTTCTGATCTTCTGAACGTAAAGTTAAATCAAACACACCAGTTATAGCCCAGCGAGAAGATTTTAAAGAGATAACTTCCTTTGGCTCATCTCCTTTCTTAGCGAATTGTCAGTTTGTGGTCGTTTTTGTTTAGAAAAAAAAATTAATTCCAACAAAATACTATACAACCATTGTGAGTCACAATGACGGCGCGATACCGCCAGGACGATAAAATGTACGTAGGTCTGATCACTATATGCCCGGCACGCTTACCCTGATATGTCTGGCCGCTTTCTCTCAACTTGGGACTTCAGGGACCACTAGGTGGGCTACTAAGCGCAGAATGAAAGCACCAGCGAACTGGGCTTATACACTAACACTTGTACGCTGACCAAGTATGCCAGCCTCCGTTCTGCCGATGAGCAAAACGAGAACAAGGTAAAAGCGGGAGCCAACGTGCTTTGACAAGTAGACTTGTCTTTTTCAAGGCGACATATGCCTTTCTCGGCACAATATATATATATATATTATATATATATATGTATAGGTAGGGTTCTTCTAAAGGGGAGAGGGGGTAAGGCTGGGAGCGGCAACGACTGGAGGTTTCTTAGCGGCGAGGGTGTAGAAATGCAAAGAACGGTGTGCTGTGCACAAGGCCGGTGACACGGCCGTGTGTCAGCCGGTGTGTCAACGGTGGTGTGCCAGCACCCGTCTGTTACCTGCTTCGCTGGTGGTCGTGGGCTATCGTGTCTCTGAGAGACATGATAAAAGGAGCGGCAGAAAACGGTGCTCGTGTAAATAAAAATTAAAGAAAATTGCTGAAATGGAATTACTGTATAAATAAATGGAAAAAAAAACACTAAGCAACCAAACGAAGTGTTGTTGCCTATAGCTTGAAATTTAGCATAGCGAATAGATTCTAAAGCTTCCTTTTAAACGTTTATGCCTATTGGTTGCAATGTCTTGAACTTAGAATATGGATAGTGACTCGGTAGGTGTGTTGTTATTAAACACTACAGGCCGACGTGGGATTTCTGCTGTAAATATTTCTCCTAAGGGAACCTTATGTATTTTAGTAAGAAGAAGTAAGAAGTAAGAAGAGGAAGTTACTCAGTGCTAGAACACACCTGTGCCAGCTAGCCAGTTTTCCGTCAAATTTTCATCAGTCTCTGGAGCGCTTTCCGCGTCCTGGCTTGAGGTTATGGACGCGGAACGTTCCGCAGGCTCGTGCAGCCAGAAGTCTGCAACTGCAAGCTCTTCTATGAGTCAAGGCACCTGGTCAACCACCAGTGAGCGCCCCAGAGAGACTCTTACTCCTGTGGCCATGGATGCAGAGCCTATTGCCGGCCCGTCTGGCCAGATCACTACATTGACAAGCTCCTCAAGGAAACGAGGCACCTGGTCCAGCACCAGTGAAGACACAGAGGTCTACTCAATCACAGGTGACGACTCATCCGATGACAGCTTCGTGTCGGTGAGGAGCCGAAGGGCTAAAAGGAGGCTTATCAAGGCGTCGTCACCAGCGAGTACGTCAACCATGCAGGCAGGCAGTGAACGCTGGCCGCACACCATCCTCTTCATGCCAGTGGATTCTTCCATCAACCTTCGAGTATTGAACAGGCAAGCTCTCTCTGTTTTTCTTGAGGGAAAGGCGCCAAACGAAATCAAGGAAGTCCGGCTGAACACACGAAAGAATGTTCTAGCTGTCGACACAACCCGTGGAACTACGCTGGAGGCGCTACGACAGATCACAGAATTGGGGAACATAAAAGTACGACCGATCATACCTATGGATGGGGCCTGCACTGCAGGTGTGATCTACGACGTTGACTTGGCTATTTCGAACTCGGACCTGCCAATTCTAATCAAACCGGCATACGAAGGAGTGGTCATCACGCACGTATGCCGACTCGGCAACAGCCGTTGTGTGAAGATTGTGTTCAAGGGGGATTCCATCCCTTCACACGTAAAGGTCGGTCACTTCCGACATGTCGTACGGCGGTTTGTCCCAAAGCCGCTTCAATGCCACAAGTGCTTCAAGATCGGGCATGTTAAGGGCGCCTGCGCAAACTCCCCAATGTGCCCCCGGTGCGCGGAGTCACACACTGTAGATGTCTGCCGTGCAACAAACTTTAGGTGTGGCAACTGTAAAGGCACCCATGAAGCGACGTCTAAAGAATGCCCAAGACTCAAAAAAGAGTTCGAAGTTCTGAAGCAAATGGTCAGGGATAACTCAACCCATAGAGAAGCCTCAGAAAAGATCCGGCGTCGACGTCGTCATCGACGAAAACGCTCAAGACAGGGTGGAGTTCGTGCGCCGCTTGTGCCAACGCCATCATCCTCAAATAGAATGCCCGAGAGCACAAGGAGACCTCAGACGGGAAACGCTGCCCCCGTGGAAGAGTGGCCGACGCTTGCAAGCTATCAGTCCTCTAAGGAGCCTCCACGCTTGACGCTCCCATCGAAGCCCGCTTCTGTTGGTGAGGCTTCAACAGTCGACTGCCAAATGATCCCGGTGCTACGATCTATTGTGAATGTCATCAGGGCCATGCTGACAAGCATTGACACTCCATCTGCTCGAAGTGGGCTACAAGTGCTCGACGCGCTGAGCCCCGTCCTAGCAAGCCTTGAGTGAAGCCATGACTGACAATCACCAGTCATTTCGTAAGGAGGTCAGAGAAGCGTCGATCCTTCAGTGGAACGCGAGAGGTCTAAGATCTCGCATCGCCGATTTTCGTCAATTCGTTCTCACTAACCGATTTCCAATCATTGTCATCTGTGAACCAAGATTATCCCATCCAATAAGACTATCCGGCTACGAGACAACATTCTCATCAAGCGACATCAAAAGCAGCAAGGTCGTCGTGTTTATTCGCCGTGAACTTACTTACGTCGTCCAACCGGTGCAACCTCATGACGACAATCAGTATGTGTGCATGACTGTTAAAAATAGGAATGTCACCTTTGCACTCTTGGGGGTGTATCTGTCTCCATCAAGCCGATTTGACACCAAAAGGCTAGAAGACATCTTAAAAACACAACCTGGTCCATGGATTATCACCGGGGACTTCAATGCACACCATACCATTTGGGGAAGCTCTAAGGTTAACGCGACGGGAAGACGACTAGCTTCCTTAGCTTCCAACAATGGTCTCTACCTGCTGAATGACGCGAGTCCAACATTTCTGCGGGGAATAACATACAGCAGCTGCCTCGATTTGACTTTCGTCTCCCACCGCCTCGCCACACATGTTAAGTGGTTTTTGGACATTGAAACGCACGGAAGTGACCACATCCCCACTTACCTCAAGATCACGGGAATGTCTAACACGTATACGTCCACCACGATACGAAGAATAGATTGGACTGTCTTTAAATCCCACATTGAGGACGCTTGTCACAAAGGCCTCTCTTGTGGACTTCAACAAGCTATCAAGGAAACGGCACAGACAGCCACGCGCACACTCACGTGTTCTCCAAGGTATTCTGAATTCGACCTGGAATTGGAGCGGCTTCGTGCGATTCGCCGTCGTGCCGAAAGAAGATATCGACGCACTAAGTCAATTCAGGATCTAAGAACAGCCAGGCGAATGCAAAAGAAGATACAACGCCGCATGGACAAACTAGAGGCTCAGCGGTGGTCGAAATTTTGTGCGTCGCTAGATCCCCGCAAACCGCTATCTCAAATATGGAGAACTGTGCGTGGTCTACGTTCTGTTCCGGAACAGCGTTTCCCGTTTAAGGCCCTAGCACTATTCCAGCGCCGACAAGACATTGATGTGGCGGAAGACTTCTGTGCTATGGTTGCAGGCCAGCCAACTCGTACAGGTTCGCTTACATTGAACCGTATTCCAGATTCACGAGATTCACGCATGGATCTGCTTTTCACGACGCAAGAGCTTGACGCGGCGCTCGCCCTATGTAATCGGTCGTCGTCGCCTGGTCCGGATGGCATATCTTACCGGATGCTATGTCACCTTGGTGAACGGGCACGAAGAACACTCCTTAATATCTATAACGAGTCGTGGCAGGAGGGCAACGTTCCCCAAGATTGGAAAATCAGCCGCCTGGTACCGCTTCTTAAGCCTGGCAAGTCTCCCTTAGAGATTACTTCATACCGACCAATTGCGCTGGCAAGTTGCGTTGGGAAGGTAATGGAGCGAATGATCCTCGCCAGACTTGAGTGGTACCTTGAACACTACGAAATCTACCCGGACGCCATGGCTGGTTTTCGACGTCACCGATGTTCTATCGACAACGTTATCGATCTGGTAACCTATGTTCAACACCAAAAGACGTGTAAGAGGTTATCTGTCGCAATGTTCTTAGACATAAAGGGAGCCTACGACAACGTTCTTCATGACGCCATACTTGAAGCATTGGAATCGGTGGGCCTAGGCGGTCCATTATATCGTTGGACTCGCAGTTATTTACATGGGCGGTCTCTCTTTCTTAACACTGAAGCTGGCCCAACCTCGCAATACTATACGCACCATGGAGTTCCACAAGGCGGTGTCTTGAGTCCCACACTTTTCAACCTTGTACTCATTGGTCTCGTGGAACGACTTCCGAGCACAGTTAAAATATCAATGTATGCCGATGACATCTGCGTCTGGGCATCTGGTGTGACACGGCCGCAAGTACGCGCCAGGCTTCAAAAAGCTGCCACGTCAACATCGGCATACTTAAATGAACAAGGCCTCCAGATCTCGCCAGAAAAATGCGCATTGGTCGCGTTTAGCCGAAAGCCAATGAGATCATACGATGTCTCTATCGACGGTCAAAGCATACCTTATGTCAGGACGCACCGATTCTTAGGCGTAATAATTGATCGTGACCTCTGCTGGAGTCCTCATGTGGCCTACCTAAAGAAGCGCCTGACAGATATCTCTAATGTGTTTAGGTTTCTTGGAGGAAATGTCTGGGGTACTTCAGTACATGCAATGATGCAGCTGTACAGGACGCTCTTTCTTGGGTACTTGCGGTACAGCTTGCCTGTGCTGACCAACACCTGCAGAAGTAATATCCGCACACTCGAAAGCGTCCAGGCCCAGGCACTTAGAGTGTGTCTTGGATTGCCGCGGTGTTCGTCAACGGCTGAAACAATTGCCATTGCACACGATTTCCCAGCCAAGACCCATATAGTCATGGAAGCGCTCAGAGCACACGTAAGACACCTTGCTCGAGCCCCTGCCCATCATCTAGCCTCACTGCCAGAGGATCGACCACGTGCTTCCTTTTGCGAAACAGTCCTGCCTTATCGTGCATACCTTCCATCATGTTATACAGCTCCAGCGAAAGTTCCGTTTCCACCATGGTGCTTGGCTAGAGCAAATGTTCGACTAATGGTACCAGGAATACGAACAAAGGCCCAACCCTCGTCTCCAGCACTCAAGCAGCTTTCACTGCTCTTGCTGTATGAGACTTACAACGAGCATCATCATCTTTATACTGACGCTTCAACCACGGTGAATGGGTCTGCAGGATCGGTGATCTTTCCTGCAAAACCTTCCACAATTAAGAGTCGACTATCTCACCAGACTACATCGACTGCCGCGGAGCTTGCTGCTATTCGTTGTGCACTTCGTGTAATTTCTGAAGAACTACCCAGGAAATGGAGCGTGTTCACTGACTCCAAGGCTGCTCTTCATTGTTTGGTTTCTGCCCTACGCCGAGGACCCCACGAAGAACTAGTTATGGAAATCAGACTGCTGCTTCACCACCTCGTCGAGCAAGGACACGACATCACGTTGCAGTGGATTCCAAGCCACTGTGGCATAATGGGCAATGAACTTGCCGACGCAGCAGCACGATCTGCACACGAGGAGGGCTTACAAGACTCCATTCCATTCTCAAGAACAGACGCTGCAACGAAAATTCGTGTGCTTGCAAATGAAGCCATCAAAACTTTATGGAACACACCCAGCCTAAAGCATACACGTCTACACCGACTGGACCCATCCCTTCGACTTCGACCCCCGCCTAGACTCTCTCGACTCGAAACAGCAGTACTTTGCCGACTGTGGCTTGGTGTCGCCTATACAAGATCCTTCGCCTTCCGAGTCGGTATGGATGACAGCGCGGCTTGCAGACACTGCGGCGGCGAAGAGACTATCGAACACGTGCTTTGCCACTGTCCTCGATACAGCGCGCACCGGCTGTCACTAGCGACCGCGTTGGCGCGCCTTGACGACAGGCCACTTTCAGAACAGTCAGTTTTGGAATGCCGACGTGAACTGTCGTCGCAGCAAAAGTCGGTCAAGGCTCTGTTAACTTTTCTACGTGACAGTGGCCTATTAGAGAGACTCTAATGACCTCATTTCGTCCCTTCTCATATTTTTTTTTCTCATGCTTTTATTTTTATCACGCTCTTCTTTCCGTCTTTATTTCCCCTTTCCCTTCCCCTAGTGCAGGGTAGCAAACCGGACGTTTTAAGTCTGGTTAACCTCCCTGCCTTCCTTTCATTTGCATCTCTCTCTCTCTCTCTTAGTAAGAAGAGAAAAACGGCCTACTTCCTTGTTCTTTGGAATCATGAAGCGATATTCAGATTGGGTAATAAGTTATCTGGACAGGAGCTCCGCTCGAGTGTCGAGGTTTCTGCAGTAGGTGTCGTTGCTCAGTTGTTTGGATGCCTCATTCTTGTACTTTTCTGTAGGCCCGATCACGATACTTTCGCCTTTGTCTGCTGGTTTTGTTACAGTATCATTTTTTTTCCGCGATTTCTTTAAGGATTTGATGCTGACCGGGGGACAAATTTTTGCGTTTTTGGCAATGCCACGCTGACTCTAGAATTTCCTTTGAGATTAGCTTTATGTAGGTCTCTTAGGTTTGGGCACTGTTCGGCTTCCTGTGTCCATATGCTAGGTGGTCTAAGAGAGTCTCTATCCTTTTTTCCTACCTCTGGCTTATCGAATAAGAACTCATTTATGTGCATGCGTCTTGAAAACTCTGTTATATCTTAATGGAGTTCGTATTCGTGGGACAAAACGTTGGACCACGCTTCAGGAGGTCAACTTCATCGGGGCCTAGACTCTGGGATATGTCTACTACGTTGATGCAGTGCTCTGGATGCTCGCTTGTAGCACTATCGGTAGAGCTATGTGCTGTAGGGGTTACATTAGCTTTCTTGGATGGATCTGGAGCTCTAATACCTTTGTGCTGGTATTTATCTAGTAATTTTTCCTCCCCAGATTCGACGAATTGTTCAGTATTTCGTTAACCTAAACTGCACTAGGGACGAGAGACCGAGGTAGAAGAAGACAGGATGATTGCGTTCGTCCTGTCTTCTACCACGGCGTCTCTTCCCTAGCGCAGCTTAAGTTCACGAAATAATGTCTTACCAACCAGCCTCCCAACAGACTCTCCTCGAATTGTTCAAGTTCTCTTTTTTCCGGTTCAGATAATTTTATGCTGTCGAGCTGATTAGTAATTATCGTAAATTGTTCCTGGTAGTGTTCTTCGAGAATGTCAAAGAGAGCGATGCACTTTCTTGGACAGCATTCCACTTCAGTAATAGCCCGGAGTGTAAAGAACCGAAGGCACATGGAACCTTAATTTTGAGACCTTTTGAGATTTTTTCTGTTTAATGCAGCTGGTGTAAGCTTTTAGGTTTTTATAATTACTGTGCCGAGGGAAGCCTATGTCGCCTTGAAAAAGACTAGTCCACTTGTGGAAACGCTGGCTCCCGCTTTTACCTTGTGCTCGTTTTTTTCATCGTCTTAAATTTCCATCTTCCGTCTTGCCCGTGCTTTCCCTGAACCTCTGTTCTACGTGACATAAAAATAAAGACACTTTATACATAAAACCTGGACATATAAAGTCGGCTCACAGCGTATGGTAAAGAACACCAGTATGTTAATAGAGTGGTGAATTATATTGAACAGGTTCTTCTATTTATCCTATTAATGCGAAAGCATTAAATGGCTCACGAGGCGTAAAATACGGCGTTGGCGGTAGGACCAAACGATGGTCCGCAAAGGCTATACAGACCATCGCCCTTGGTTTGGAGGCGAATCCACTACCTTTGGTCGGAGTCGAACCCTCGACACCTGGTGTTAATTAGGGTACTCAAACCCACAACCGTTGGTGTTAATTATGGCGAAGTTAATTAAGAAGGCACAATTAAATATAGTTAATTAAGGCACTCGAACCAACGAACTTTGGTGGCAGTGAAATTAAGTTAAAAGACAGTGTCTGGCTTTTTTTTCTATTCTTTCCTTTCAGAACTAAAAACTTTTGCGTATAAATGAACTTCGCGACTTATTTCTCTTGAGTTACCTAGCGACAGGCCAATGACACGCCAGTGCATGGGCTATGCGTCAGACACGCCACCGAAGCGAGCTGTTGGCTGTTGGGTGTCGCGTTTGTCTTTTTCAGGTGTAGTCCTGGTCTGGTGGGCTCTCAGCGTATTTTTGCGTTCCTGCTGCACTTCTGCCCCGCACTTCCGCGCTAATGCACCCCGGCAAGGTGAAAAATTTTGTTCGACAACCTGCGCTGCATTTCAAGCAATTTAGGCTTAGGGCACGGCACCGAACGCTGTGACGCAGTTAGCGAAAAACAGCTCGGCCGTTTTGGCGAGTTAGTTTGGCGTGTACTGAATTATAGTGGGGAATGTTAGCGACGCTTTTTATGGGCTCCGACATTGCTGCAACTTATTTCGGTATCTTTTTTGGCCACGCTCACCGCATCAGACGTTCCGACGCAGTTATGGCGAAATACAGCTCGACCGTTATTGCGTATTAGGCATGCACTGAATCTTACTGGGACATGTTTGTCGCGCTTTCTATGGGTGCACCAACGTTATTGAAACTTATTTTGGTACTTTTTGTGGTACTTTTTGGGCACGCTGGCCACACAGGGCGTTGTGACGCAGTTAGCGAAAGGCAGGTCGGCCGCTGTGCTGCAGTTAGTTTAACGTTGGTTAGTTTCGCATTGACTGAGTCTTGCGGGGACAAGTTCAATTTTCACTTCAGCTTTATTCAACATCTGCTAGATGTTTGGAGCACGGACAAAAAGCCTGAAAAGGCCTGAGTGGGTCCGTGCCTATAGCATGGCATACAGTGGCATCAATTCCACACAGAAAGTATAGAGAAGAAAATCAATTTGAGGGAAATGCAAAAACTACAGAAAATACAAAAACAATGCAAACAACAGGCAAATATGTGCGTAAAGAAAATCCATGACATATATACACAGAAATATATTTCTATATATAGAAAATCCCAACAACACGTACCTTTTTTGGGTGCTCACACTTGTCCAAAACGCGACGACCGATTACCGAGAGTGATAACCCGGGGGTGCTTTGCTTTCGCCGGCAGAAGGCACAAAAGATAACGCCGAGGAGCTCAAAAACAAGGAACTTGTAACTCAGCGATTCCGTCTTCTGAACGACTAAAAATAAGCTTTGCACCCACACATTCCTAGGGCTTGAGTGCAAGTAGAAGGTATTCCGCGAGCAACACGGCCTGTGTTGCGGCCACCTGCGTGCGTGGCGCACCAACGCATCGGCAGGGGCCAAGTTGTGTCGAAAACGCGCAGTCGCCCGCGTATTTGTGCTCTTGAGGAGCAATAAATAAGGCCCACGAATGGGGGGAATGTTTAGGAATCGGGTGTTTTCGTCGTATTTTATGTGTGGTATTGTTTGAGATGAGTCGGGTATTTTCTACGCCATGTTTGTAAAAGCGGATTGCATTTTTTTTTCCATGACGTCGCCCATTCATCACTTTCCCACGTTTCGCCTCTACACGTAGTTTCCCTATAAGGTCTAAATGCCAAAATGACACATGCTTCTAATTTACCTTTCTTTAGGAGAATCCGTCCGGTGTAGATTCGTATGGGAATTACTGCTACTTACCTGCTGTCACAACATTGGATGAATGCACGAAAAGCCCGGAACTGGCATTTATACAGAGCAACATAAACATTTCATCATTATACAAGACGTCCTGCGTCTAATTTAGGAAATTTCATCTTGCACAGATTCAATGAAGGCTTGTAAAAATCGCTCGCAGTCATAACTATTTCACAAAATTTTTAAAAATGATTCCTCACCAAGACAGCGCGGGTTTGAGCAGTAGAAACAAAAACAAGTGCCGCGCCGATAAGCGTAGGCGGCATAACTAGCTAGCGTACAAAACGCGCGCGCAAAATGCCGAAACCGGAAATGTGGTTCAGTTTTTGACATAAGCCACTTGGTACGCTACAGTCAATTAGACCGCTGGGCTCTATGGGCTCTACCACGCAGTCACGTGGTATTTTTGATATTTCGTGAGGTTTGTTTGCCAGTCGGAAAAAAATGCACGCAATGAGTACGTCGCTGAAAACGCAGCAGTTAGATGTCATGTGGGGGTGCCTGGGTGTTCCTACAAATGCCTCATTGACACTTTAACAATTTAGACAGTACTTCTCTAATTAGATAATTAACTGCAATTGCCGAATTAAATTTCAGGAACGAAAGAATTACTGGTGGCTACTCCCCTGTACTGGAAACAATATGCACTAGGTTTTCTTCGAGTAACGCAACTGCTCTTTGTTTAAGTCTTGACGCTTGATAGTTGGGGCACCCTGTATAATTCACTCAGTAACCGAAATGAGGCCAAGCCGGTTTCACTCGAAATCAGAATCAACAGGAGTCATGAGCAGGAGCGCTTATACACGGACTCACAGAAAAACACCAAGAAAAAGACAAAGAGAGGCTGCAGTTTCGCCGGATAGGCGAAGCAGTATTAGTGATAGCGAAGTATACGACAATTACACGAAGGAAGATTACGCCATCGAGAGACGCCATATTCGTGGTGGTGGGAGAGGACTCAGGCTGTGAAAGTGCAAATTGCTATGAGGTCTTGCAAATTCTCATCGAAGGCCGTCACTTCAATGAACAATTGTTCGAGGTCACAGTGGCGCCAGTGGGTATAAAGCCTCACCTTAACCGTGCAAGGATATATATATATTGCAATTATTTGCGAAACACAAATGCTCCTGCTAGTGCCGAGAGACCCCGTGCTGACAATTTCCGCGCATTTAAATCGTTTGCTACCATGCGCATGCATCATAAATCACTCGAGTGAACTAAGAAAGTATACAGCGCACAGTCAACCGGGGCTGATTAGATATTCCTGGGAGTTCACGGTGCGGAAAGGGTGCATGATGCGTGGTCCGATTTAGCCACTACACCATGTGCCCCAGCTAACGTTAGCCAAATAAGCTGTTCAGAAAATAATTTTTTCCAACTTTAATCCACTTTAATCCACCTTGCTCTAATTTGTACCAACTATATCCAATTTGTATCCACCTTAATCTACTCTAGTTCACCTACATTCACCTTATACTACCTTAAGTTGCCTTACTCGAACTTGTTCTAACTTCGATTCTTTATTACTACCGACGTCATACAAGACGCTTATGACGTCACTGATGGTGATTGTCGTTACCACTCATTGTGAACAACGCCGGCTTTTCTGCCTCATGAGACATGTATTGTTTTCGCACTTAAAAAAAAAATTCGCCAGAGACGCTTAAGACTGCTTACGTGTGGAAATGCGGAAGCATTATTGTTTCCTTCAGTGAAATCTTTTTTTCTCTCGCCTGCGTTCTCACTGCGTCTCGGTAAGGCCAGATAAAAACGCGCCAAGTGTATCCCTGCCCGCGAGGAATTCATAGTTACACTGGAAGCATAGCGCGGAAAGGACGATCGGCAAAGACTAGACAGGACAAGGACAAGCATACCACTCTGTGCTTCTAGCGTAACTATGTATTACCAACCAGCCCAAGCCTATACTCTTCTGAGGAGTTCATAACTCGAAGGACCGTTCAGTGGCATTCAATTAGACATCAATGCTTTTTTTTTATTTTATACACTCATTTTATACACTCCCGAAGTGGCGCCACCTCCTCCCCATTGGCTGCGGTGTCACGTGCCCAACGAAGCGCGCACTATGCCACACGTTTAGTCAGCCAGATGGCTGCGGCGTGACGTGTGCAATGACGCATGCACTGGGCACACCTTTAGGCCCCTGTCACACGGACAGCCTTGACCGAGCTTAAGCGAACTACGGTTACGGCTGACCACAGTTACCGCTAGCTATACGGCAGAGGTATAACCGCAGTTAGGCCCCGAACCATAGTTACCGCAAACCGAGCTTGGCAACCTCGGTTTTACTCTCGCAAACCGAGAAACAGGCAAGATGGCGGACGCCACGGCTGTTGCGTGTGCACCAGCGTCGATCGAAACACCAATGAGCCAAAGGTGCAGCAACTGGCCAGACGGGACAACAAGGGCGCTTACACGCGTCTGGGAGGACCACATTGAGGCGCTGCGCTCGAATACGAGAAATGCGCGCATATGCGCAAAAATTATGGAGGAAGTTAGCGCCGGGCTGCAGCGTGGAGAAACGTCGTACAACATGAAGCAGCTGCGGCTGAAAATGGACAGCCTGGCCAAGCGCTATAAGTAGGCACAGAAGGTGCCGGTTGATATGTGCAATCATAAAAGCTTGGCGCTTAATTATGATAGCCGAATAGGATGCTAGCTATTGCGTGGAGTAGGCTTCGCCGTAGAGTACGCTTCGCTCGATTGGCAAAGCGTTGCTTCACCAACATGCATACGCTTGCAAGGTAGTGCAGCCGCAGTCTTTTAAATGTTAAGTTTACTTGCACTTCTTTACTAACGCCAGCGTTGTGGCGCCGTTGCGTGCACTTGGCTTCGGGACTCGTCCGCGCTTACAGTTCGGTACAACCCAAGGCGGCCGACGACGTTACTGTTAACTCAGGCTACAGAAGGCAGAAATGTCTGTACAATGAACGAGATGTGAAAGAAATGCATGATGCGGAGGCCACAAGGACCCTTGCCGTCTACGTTGTTTCCATTTACAATACTCGCCTGTATCGCTGTACTGCTGCGCGCAGCATTGCAGTAACTTGCTCGACACTTTTCTGAACCTTTCATTCTGAAGCACCAGATATTGCGGGGACATTGCATGGTACACGAGTTGAGCTTCGTTTAAGTTAAATGCAGATTCCTGAGGAATTATTTACGTAAATTTGGAGAGTATTTCATGCTCAGACAATCATAATGCCATTGCAGCTGATACGTACCCATTGTATATGCCACCAGGACTTAAGTGGTAACAACGTGGGGTTCAATTGCTTCTAGTGTTTTTTTCTCTTTTTTGCATGGCACTATCTGCTAGGTAATATTAAAAAACTTAAAGACTATTACAAATTTCGATAAATATGGAAATGCCCAAGCATGCAGGATTTGTTTTCAGGGGAGCCTTTAAAATGCATGACGTGGAATAGTATGCACCTCTCCACACGGTTCTAAAATGTGCGCACTAAAATGCAACTTTCTTTTCTAGGAAGCAAAGGCTGCTCTGCACCAAAACTGGGTCAAGCAGCTCGAAATGGCCCTACTGCTGGCTGCTTCACAACCTGCTTGGCTCTTTGCCAATGAATGATTAATTCCTGGTGGAGGAAAACATCGAGATAATTTATGATAACAGCGTAGTTTGGGGGGCTAGTTGATTGTTGTTTAAGAAAATGCAAAGGTAGAGATAAACAAAGGAAAAATGCCTAGTATACAATTTTCTGGCGTATTTGTCATCTGTGAAATTGAAATTAGCCATTCTTAAAAGTATACTATGTAGTAATTTTTCGCTGAATTTTCTGTAGCACTCAAAGAGGCAGAAAACATAAGATGGAGTATTTGGGTTGTATGCAAATATTCTTTATTATCAACATAGAAGTGCCAGCCAGTCTCGATTACTTGAAGAGTGCGAAAATGTCACACTTTATGATTAGGCAGAAAAGTGCCAGCCCAAGATTGTTGAGTTGCAAGAACAGTACAGAACATATTTCTGATAGAGGTTGAATATGGTATGAAGGAAAGTAATCAGCTATGAAAAACACCTTGCAAAAAGAGAAAAAAATGTATAGCACTGTATAGCACGACATGCGAAGTAGTGTATCAGCGCTTGTTTAAGTTCATGGTATGCTTGGCTGAGTCACAGATTCCCCCTTCCTATTTATTTTTTTCTTTGCTTTCTGGCATTCATTGTACTCCATAACTGACCAGTAGGTGCACTCGAAACACAGCTTTGCAAGTAATGCGACAACCTAACTTCAATGGGCAGCATAATGAAGTGTCACAAAACTGTATTTTTGTATGACAAAGTTAAAGATGTGGTACTACATTTTCTTATGCTTTGCCTTGCACAGGTGCCAGAGGTTACAGAGCTTGCTGAAGGCGGGCAAGTGATTGGGCCCTGGGAGGACAGTTTGGCTTCCGAAGCTGATGGTGACGTGGCAGAGCCAGCAGCTACTACTACAGCAAACAGAGATGCCACCCCTGATCCAGCATCCCCGCCTTCCTGCGGCATAGGTGGCCCAACAGCGCATTTGAATGCCAGGACAGGCGCGGCTAAGAACAATGAAGATGCAAGTGTTGCAAGCAAGCTTGCTACAGGTCGCAAGCGGCCAGCGACTATTGTGCAGACGCCCTGGCTAGGCACAACGATGAAATGTTACATGTGAGAAAGTCTGAAAAAAAAAGGCGCAAGCTAATGAAAAAGTCTGTGCAGCTGCAAGCGGAAGCTAATGATATCAATGCTAGCATGATGCGCATGATGGCAAAATATTTTGAATCAAGGACCAACAGTGAATAAAATCGTTCATGCTCTGCTGTTTCTCATGCTGGTCTTGCAATCAACATCTACACAGACTTCTGGTAAGCATTTTAAGCATGGAAACGCTGAAGAGCATTCATTAGTAGTGTTTAGTCGGAACCACATAGCGACTCTCC
Organism: Dermacentor albipictus; assembly: GCF_038994185.2. Taxonomy (NCBI): domain Eukaryota; kingdom Metazoa; phylum Arthropoda; class Arachnida; order Ixodida; family Ixodidae; genus Dermacentor; species Dermacentor albipictus. Next base: position 27,972,011 of record NC_091823.1, on the reverse strand, counting down.
GCCAAATCGACATGTGGTCAGTGTTCACAACGTTAGGCTCTAGTCGGTTAAGTAGGACCACGAAAGTCACAACATTACGTATATACCTAATAAATATGGCTGGACAAATTAATAGCGAGCAGCTTTATTTGCACTGCAACTTAGCAAACAAAGTAATGCAAATATGTATACACAAATTTAGCGCACAGGCCCATGTGGTTTGTGTATGAATTAAATGTATGCAGTTGTGATTGCTGGTATCATCCAGGATATAGTCGAACATTAGCAGGATCTCCAGACAGCAGATTACGTACGGTCACGTACATCTACAAAGAAATGACCTGCAAAACAAAGGATAATTCTGTCCCAGTTCTACGGTAAGCTGTGCACTACTTTTACAACGAAGGGGCGAGTATAATAAATGATTTCAGAGGCCCCAAGCACTCTGTTATAAAGGATTTCGACTGTATGTAGCTCAACTGACTCTGCAAGCACGAAGTATGTGGCAAATGTGAATTGAGGAAAACATGTAAGAAATAAAATTGCAGTAAATGACGTAATAACCAAAGTGCAATGAAACTTGCACTAACTTGCAACTAAGCACACGGGAAAAATCCGGCTTTAACACAGTCGGGCATGCATCATCAAGCCTTCTTACACAATTTTATTTGTTATTGTCGCATAGCAATCATCACTAATGCAGAGGTATAATCAGATTGTTTTCGGTTACGCGCTTCGACCGATGGGTTAATGACAGAAAACGCATGCAAGCTGCAAATAAATGAACACAAAGTGCGTGACAAGCCAATGCTGAAGCGACATTCTTTGCAAGCGCACTTTTCGTAATACGACTATGAATGCCTTGTGCACTTGCAACTAAAGCACCTTGTATATGGGGCAAACTCAGATCAGCTCGATGAAGAGCTAGTGGTCAAGTTCAGCATATTTCCCGTCAATACTCTACCATGACAATGAATTGAGACCAAGGCAAGTGAAGCAATCATGTTGCGCACAATCTAAGAACCAAAAATTTTAAACTCCTCTAACGAACAAGAAATTAATTTCACAACACGTGCACATTACATCATATGTTGCAATGCAGGTGTTTGGTGAGGGCATTCCTTATTCCTTACTACAACGCCAGACAGTTCACCCCGCTTTGTTGTGCGAACTGGCTGACGTCGCCCGCCGTGGTTGCTCAGTGGCTATGGTGTTGGGCTCCTGAGCACGAGGTCGCGGGATCGAATTCCGGCCACTACGGCCGCATTTCGATGGGGGCGAAATGCGAAAACACTCGTGTACTTAGATTTAGGTGCACGTTAAAGAACCCCAGGTGTTCAAAATTTCCGGAGTCTTCCACTACGGCGTGCCTCATAATCAGAAAGTGGTTTTGGCACGTAAAACCCCATAATTTTTTTAACTGGCTGAGGTCGTCGTCTGTCCTCATTTCTGATTACATCGACCCACGTGGCGTCGCAACGATCATTAAGCTGCTCAATTATATTATGCAGCACACAACACGCACGAATGATGCAGTTCACATTGTCAGTGTCGCACTCGAGACGATGAAAGATGCGAAACCGTGCCTTCAGCCGGCCAAATGCGGTTTCAACTACACGCCTGACACTCGACAGCCGGTAGTTGAAAACCTATGTAGGTGACCCGGCCGGGCCAGGTTGCGCATATGGTTTCATTATCGTGGCCTGCAAAGGGAATGCCTCGTCAGCAAGCAACACAGGACCAACGCAAACACCCTGCAGTAGTTTTGTTTTGCTTGTGAACAGTCTCTCTGCCAACACTTTGGGAAGCCGTGATCGGTGGAAGACACTTGCATCATGATTTCTTCCAGGTGATCCTACATTAGTTTACATAAATTTATACGTGTGGTCGACAATGGCCAACAATATAACGATGTACCACCCTTTATAATTAATATAATCAGTGGCAGGATCCTTTGGGGGGGACACTTCCATGTGGCATCCGTCCAGGGCGCCCATGCTTTGGGGAAATCCACAGGCAGCTGCGAAACGGCGCAAGTGCTCATCCACTTCATTTCCTCTAGGGAATCTTCTGTAACGCGACTCTTGTCTCCGTACAATAGTGGCGCAGAACTCGCGGAACGCCAGATTCACCGTAGAACGGCCAACACCAAAGATATTGGCAACCCTCCTGTCCTCAGCAGAGGTGGCGAGACGATACAGTCCTATCTCTACACATTTATCTAATGTAATCGCCTCTCGCATGTTCGTGTCTAGCCATCTCATGGGCTCACAAACACTCACAATGTAATCGAAGGTCAAGCGGTTCATTCTAAAGTTCTCTCTCAATCCGCTGTCAGGAGGGTGCGGAAGTGTTGCTTCGTACCACGAAATCTCGCGGGGGTGCGTCCAAACCGAGCGATCGCCAGAAGAGAGTGCTGCAGATATCAAAAGCTCTCGGCTCCTGCGCCGAGCACGTTCGAGGTCAGCGTCCACTTCTTCTAGTTCAGCAAAGATGTACAGTGGCTGTATACGCCGCTGCTGAACAGATGCGAGAAAAATGGCGAATGATGCCCACAATTCCAAGTCTGCGTCTTCAGAGTCAGTGTTGGGTCCATCCACGAGGGCCATCGCACCAGCCTCACGGGTCCTCTCTCGAATCACACACACACACACACATACACGCCACTTGAGCACAGAACAACGCACATCGTGAAGTATTGTCAGCAAAGCCTACGGGACGTGCGACACTTGTAACCTGAAGCAGATGAAATAATGAGCACAAACTGCTAAAACGCCGCAAGGACAACGTACATCAAAACAGAAACGCAATGAAATGCTTTGGCTCTCGTAAATGCTACGCCGGT